>NW_005842681.1:486393-508159 GCF_000455745.1 Alligator sinensis | reverse complement strand
CCCCCCTCCCCTCCCGCCCCCCGAATGTCCAAAAATGCTGGCACTTTGGCAATGTGTAGGTTCTTACCTAAGGCTATTTGTCTTTTAAGAGTAAGTCAGATCCCTGTACGTGAAAAATAATGTAGTTGCCAAGGTCTAGGCAGAGCTTTTAGGCTGTGAATTCCAGTTTCATTTAGGCCTTGTCTACACTATCAAGTTCTGTTTCTACCAGCAATTAAGCCACTTGTGCCAAGTGCCACTCTAGCAACTAGCAAAAGACACAAATAGACACTCCCATGCCTCCTGCCAGCTGTAGCAGTCCCTTTGGCTATTGGTGCCTTCTTATTGGAGTTAGACCACATCAGTAATTCAGCTAAAATTCATTTAACAAATCCAGAGAGGTGATCAGGCAGAAGATAGGGAAGGGTGCCACCTTAGGGACTAACTGATTCAGAGAGGCATGAGCTTTCTAAGACAACAACCTACTTTGTCAGATGCTTAGCAGGTTGTTACCTATGAAAGTTTGTCTCTGAACCAGTTATTCCCTAAAGTGCCATCCCACCCTACCTTCTGCTATAATAAATCCAAAAGCTAACAGTTATACTTTAAAATTTTAAGCAACTGGGTTTTTAAAAAAATCTGTAATGAAGGCTAGCTATAGATTTAGCAGTATCACAGCACTTCTTGACTGAACCCATACAGCTGTCACAGTTACAAGTATTTGAGAGTGCTTGTAACTGGAAGAGAGGCAGAAATTCTAGTTGTTCCATGCTGGCTAGCTCCAGCTGTTCCAGCTAACGTTAACAAAGAACCTTTCCCTTAATTATTTTTTTGTTTAAATTCCCCTAGATGTCTCATCATATCATCTTATAGTGTCTGCAGAAATTTCTAGAAACTAATTTGATTTACCCTGTAGTATACCTACATGCTTTTTCCAAAGCAGGAAACTTCTACTGGTTTTCTAGTGGTTGGCATTCCAACCTTTCTACCTACAATAACATTTATAGTAGTTTTCTTTCTTTGTCTGATTCTTAAAACATTTCATTCTAACTTTAGAATCAATCTTCCCTCCCCCACCCCAGATTCCTACAAGTTTGTCCATATTTATATTGATACATGAATACGTAATTAAACATACTGTTACCTATTATATAATTATTAAATTGCCTTAGTGCAATCTCTACGCTTCCCAGCATATATGCTCTATGCTCCAGTAGCTGTGCTGCTCCACTGGAGCATGCTGGAGTCACCAGAAGTGTGTACATTTTCTTGTGGCTGGGTGCTGACAACTGACTCCTGTCCGCTGCTAGAACTTTGCTGGCAGAAATAGGCAAAACCTTGGGTGCTGATATCTGGAAGAGAAAAAGGATTTCAGATGAACTCCACCCTCCTTTCTTCCCACACTCACCCTGGCTCTTCAGTTCCTGTTGGCTCCACATACTAACTGTTGTGAATCCTAAGCCTAGGCCTTAACTTTTCCTCTAAACTGACAGCAGCCGTGCTTTCCTTCACAGGGAATGTGTATGGTGAATTCTATTTTTGAAATTGTATGCTTAAATTTTAGATGTAGAAAAGAAATGCTTGGCGTTGCCGTGCCTGAGTTTCATTGTGAATCTTGCCCAAATTGCCTTAATTTCTGCAGTTGTCAAGCTTTTTTATCCTTTCAGCAGAACTAATAATCACCCTCCTCACTTCCTCTGTTGCTCTTGAATATTCTGTTTTACAAAGCTAGTTTCAAATATTGTTGAAAACAGTGTTGCCAATAATAGTGATATTAATAGTATGTTTAAAAGTCTATTTCCTTCAGTTTTGTGATTATATAAGAATCCCTGCTTCCTTGATGAACTCTTCCAATGACAACTAATGTGGTTCTTGAAGGACCCCTTGGGCAAGTGAGACCCAAACATCACTAGGGCTGCTGCTGAAAAATTTGTGTCTATGCTATACAATAGTGAAAATGGTGAGCGTGCTTATTCTGCTTCATTTTATACCCAGATACAAAGGCTACAAAAGCTTAAGGATTTAATGGATATTATGGGTTAGAGAATAATTTCATAGATGTACAGAGAAAATGTATTAGAGAGAAATAGGAAGTTTAACAACAGAAGTGTGGAAAGACTTCATACTGAAAATATAAAGTGCAAATCTCATTTCCTTCTACGACCAGGTGACCTATCACTTGGACAAGGGAGAAGAGATTGATGTCATATATCTTGACTTCAAAAAAGCCTTTGATCTGGTTTCCCATGATCACCTCTTGGAGAAACTGGCCAATTGTCGCCTTGGGTCCTCCACGATCCACTGGCTGGAAAATTGGCTCCGGGGTCGGACCCAGAGGGTAGTAATTGATGGAAGTCACTCATCGTGGTGTCCTGTGACCAGTGGGGTCCCCCAAGGCTCTGTTCTTGGACCCATACTGTTCAACATCTTCATTAATGATGTGGACACTGGAGTCAGAAGCAGACTGGCCAAGTTCGCCAATGACACCAAACTTTGGGGCAAAACATCCACACCAGAAGTCAAGCAGGTTATCCAGGCTGACCTGGACAGGCTCAGCAAGTGGGCAGACGAGAATCTGATGGTGTTCAACGCCGATAAATGCAAGGTTCTCCACCTTGGGAAGAAAAACCTGTGGCATCCTTATAGGCTCGGCACTGCTATGTTGGCTAGCACTGTGGAAGAAAGATACTTGGGGGTCATTGACCACAAGATGAACATGAGCCTGCAGTGCGATGCTGCGGCTAGTAAAGCGACCAAAACGCTGGCTTGCATCCATAGATGCTTCTCAAGCAAATCCCGGGATGTCATTCTCCCCTTGTACTCGGCCTTAGTGAGGCCACAGCTGGAGTACTGCGTCCAGTTTTGGGCTCCACAATTCAAAAAGGATGTGGAGAAGCTTGAGAGAGTCCAGAGGAGAGCCACGCGCATGATCAGAGGTCAGGGAATCAGACCCTACAATGACAGGTTGAGAGCCCTGGGGCTCTTTAGCCTGGAAAAGCGCAGGCTCAGGGGTGATCTGATGGCCACCTATAAGTTTATCAGGGGTGACCATCAGTATCTGGGGGAACGTTTGTTCACCAGAGCGCCCCAAGGGATGACAACTAGGTCAAATGGTCATAAACTACTACAAGACCGTTTCAGGCTGGACATAAGGAAGAATTTCTTTACTGTCCGAGCCCCCAAGGTCTGGAACAGCCTGCCACCGGAGGTGGTTCAAGCGCCTACATTGAACACCTTCAAGAGCAAACTGGATGCTTATCTTGCTGGGATCCTATGAACCCAGCTGACTTCCTGCCCTTTGGGCAGGGGGCTGGACTCGATGATCTTCTGAGGTCCCTTCCAGCCTTAATGTCTATGAAATCTATGAAATATACATTTGCAGGAATTTAGTTATTTTAGGGTCACAAGGGGAGGAGTCTTTTTCCCCCTCAATATTTAGCTGTGTTTTGGTGTATTTTCTTTAATGTAGTCTTAGGCTAGGAGAAAGGAGAAAGCTCAAAATTACTGGTGGAAAAATTGGTTTGAACTCAAACCAGGTTTTAGAACCCCAAAATACAATTCAAACAATCCTAAACCTCAAAGTCTACAATTTTTGTTCATCTCTGCTAAAATCACACATCATACTGTGTTCCTACTAGTTGTTTTAGAAAAACAACTGAAACTTCTTTTTTTTTTTTTAAAGGAGAATAAAGCAGTCATTTCATACCCTGCAATGATGAGAGGGTCAACAGTTGGGTCAGGAAGAATTTTTTGGAATGTCAAGACTAAGTGTTTCTGCTGAAAGTATCTGCTTTGACCTAACTTTAACTTTGCACTTGGATTTTCAGGTGCTCTGTTTCATTTGGAATACTGCTGTAAACTTAAAATGGGCACCTGATTTTGATACGCTTTTGCAGTCTACCAAAATGCATAACTTGTTTATAGATAATTTCTATAAAGTGAAATAATGAGAAGTCTTATCCTCCTTATTTAAGGATTACCCTCTCTCTCTCCAAGAGTCCTCCCTCAGAATTTTGGAGGGATACATCTACTGTTTGCTAAACTTCTGTGTACTGTTAGCAGTTTAGGTGTTTACCAAGAATTTCCCTCTACATCATTCAGAATGAAGATGTCAATGTTGATGTGTTTTATATTCACATTCTTAATCCAGAAACTCTGAAATATAGTTTTAAAGTTATGATTTTTCTAAAATTTGACATACTGATTGCCTTCTTTGATGTCCAGTTGTGGATTTACAAATAAGTCAAAATAGATTAATCAATTATGACCACAAAGATAAAGATGAGTAGGATGGGGAATACAGCTACTTGGGTATATTATTCCCTTGTAAGGTAATGATGCTATGGACCATCACCAAATTGTTACATATCAACTATTCAAGATTTCTGTATTTGACAATTGCAGTAAAATGCTAACACACTCTTGAAAGTTCCTGTGGGATGTTGACTATAAATTGGCAATATTGTGGTACAAAATGAATTAAAATGCCATATTCAAAATGCTAAATGGAATTCTGATCACTTTATAGCAATAGTAAAAGTTACTGTGCTATGATTTTTATGCAGAACTTATAATGTGGATGAAAAACTAAAACCAAGTTTAATAGCATCTTATGGTTTAGAAAAACAAATAACATTTCAATTAATATTTAAGCAAGTTATTGAGTTGGGCGAGTAAATTTGGTAGTTTTGCTATTGCATCCTTCATTAGAATGGCCCAGATGTAGCTGCCAACAGGTTTTTGGCAATTATTTTGATTTTTAGTTTTATGTAAATTCCAAATTCAGGGTTTATAAAAAGTGGATGTGTATTGAAAATCTTCATCAACTAACTATCTGACATGAGCCTGACTCTAGTAATGAAAAAATGTAAAGATGACAGCACAAGGCTTGTTGAAAGCAGAGTTTTTATCTAAGTCCTCCATCTATTCTTAAAATCAGTGTGAATTTTTTGATAGTCCATAGGGAGCTAATCTAACTCATGTGAAACAAGCAAGAGTCTTCATGAGTTAAAATTCTGGGAACAGCTAGAAAGCTTTCTAAAAGTCCTTTAGGAAGGTCAAAATACAAAACAGGTTAATATTTTAACTTTAAGAACTCTTCATTAATTGGAACTCTGATTATATCCCCTCTTGATAAGGGGAATCAGATGATTCATACTGATGTGAAGTGACCATAATCAATGGGAAATGAGAAGCACAAGGGAGAGTCTTGTATTTAAATAAAAGGTTAAACTGAGATCATTAATGACAGGAGGAGGAGGGGGCTTTAAAAGAATCCCTGGGGAAATCTGACAGTTTATAGCCATTTGGAAATAGATCCAAACGGTGGTATGGAGAGTAGTAATGCTGCTATTAAAACAACACATAGAACATTTTGGGTGATACTCAAGGGATAGGACAGAGAGAGAGGATGCCAGAATGTCACAGTTCCCTAGCAGCTGGTGATTCTTGGGAAGAGGAAAGGACAAAAGATGTGTGAAGCCAGTGCTGCTCCTTTTGAGGATCCTGTCCAAACAGGGCAGTGGAGCTGAAGGAGAGAATGAGTGGAGCAAAAAAAAGACCAACTCTGTCAGGGAAGGGCAAGAATGAGAAACAGATGATGAACTCCCCTGTCCACGGGTGTGAGTTCAGAGTGCAATCTAGGAGACTTCCTGAAATCTCGCAATAGCCCCATTCTGCACTTTTTCTGTTTTCTGTTTGGACGTGTCTCTCTTGTAAAACTTCTCTTTTGATGTCTTTGAAGGAAAATGAGAAAGCAAAAGAAGTGTTGTTTTTGGCAATTTCAGGAAAAAATATAAATAACTATACATGTGGTAGGAGTTCAAACTGGCAGTAACTGCAATAGTTTGCAGTTCATTAGGCATTTATCATCTGCATTTCTAGAAGGGTATGCCAATTGCACTTTATTTCAGTGCCAAACATTTGGGCTAGGACCAGAAGTTGTATTTAAACCAGTTTAACTGATCAGAAACCAGTTTAAACCTGTAACAGAACATAAGTTCACTGCTCATAAACCTCGTTCAAAATGGCCCAAACTGGTTTAAGATAAAACCTGAATGAATGTTGTTTCAGACTCAACTGATTTAGGTCAAACAGGTGTATGGAACTTCTGTCCTAGACCCTTTCCTGGTTCAAGTTAACTCACAGTCCCCCAACATCCCAGGATGCTTTGCAGCCCTTGGCTGGGCTGGGCTATGCTGTCTGCTCCAGCAGAGCAGGGTTGGCCCTGCACCTTGGCTTCCTAGCCAGAGCACTATCACTGCTCTGGCTGGCTGAGAATGGGGTGGGGGTGGGAAATCTGGCTGGGGACTGGTCGCTCAAGCGGAGGGGGGCATGGCCAGACACAAGCCCCCAGCCAGCACAGAGGCGGAGGGGAAGGGAAACCCTGAGGCTGAGAAACCCCTCCCTTCCACCTCAGCATGCTAGCCCGGGGCTGGCATGTGGCCACACCCTCTGCCCCCTTTGCTCAAGAGGCAAGTAGGGAAAAGCCTGGCAGGGGCACAGCATACCCCAGCTGGGGTTTAAATTTTCCTCCCCACCCCTCTGCTTCAGCATGCCAGCCTAAGCCGGCCCCCCCCACCTCCCCAGGACACCCTGGCTGTGGTGAAGGTTTAAACCACTCCCTGGTCATACTCAGTGGACCTGCCAGGGCCTGGCCACACCCCACACTCCCTCAGCTGGAGCAGGGAAAATGCTGGAGGGCTTCTTTCCCAGCTTCCTTCCAGCCTTCCTGCCACTGCTGAAGGGAAGGGAAGGCTTGTTCTAGTGCCCCCCGGCTTCTCGCCTGTGCCACTGCAGGCAGGTGGCTGCATTACCAGAATCAAAAATTAATGTCTGTTCACTTGCTTTTCAGTTCAATCTATGCAGTTTAGACTAACCTGCAATGATTGAATTGATTCAGCCTCGTGCCTTTTGACTGTCTGTACATACCCTGGGAGATAAGCCCAAAAAAGGGCTATGCAGACCCAACTGCCTAACTTCTATTCACTAAACCTCAAAGCTAATGAAGAATTCAGAAGAGAAAGAGAAGATGGTCCGTGCAAAGAATTGGATTTTTTTGGTGATCTTTCATTTTGGGGAGAAACCCCCAAATACTCCCACATGTGAAAGTTCAGTGTTCAGTACAGCCCCCAGGAAGGCATGCTGAGGAGTTCCAATTTTAAGACACTTCAGAAATGCACTCCTATGTCCACAGTAACCAACTAATGTATGTCAAATTGAGAAAACCTTATGCATGTTTATGTGCAGAACTCCAGAAAGCAATTCTACAGGTGATGATAGTGGATATGGAGTCTGTTTCCCTAAAATATGCAAGAATACCAAGAAGTTGATTATTTAAATCCAGGTGGAACTTGGACAATATTTCTGGCATAAATTTGAGATGATAACAACAGAACAATTTCATTTCTGTAGAATACAGTGAATAGAAAATCTGATATACCTGTAGCTGACTTACTTTTCTCATAGATGTGATTGCAATAGAATACATTAGCTTTAAGTGGAAGTCTTGTCTCCTAAGGATCCAAAGGGCAGTCTGTTACCATTGTAGCAGGTTGAGATTCTGTATATGGGGTACGTTCACATTTATAGGAACACATTCAGTCCTTAATGGAAATATGTAGCAGTGGAATGATTAAAGACATGAGCATGATGGTATACTGAATTAGCTGTAGGTATAACTTGACTGAAGACAAGACAGCTGCATCCACATGAGTGTGGATGTTTATTTCCCTGGGGACAAGAAGCAATGGCACGCCTCGTCACCTTGTGCTACTGCTACTTGTCCCCAGGAAACACCTATGCCATGTGCCCTCTGGCGTGCAGCAGGTTACCTTGGGTCTGGTAGAGGAGGCTGGGCCAATAACTGTGCTGGCCCCAGCAGCCTTACCTGGGGTCCTGGGGACCTTGGGGAGCTGCAATTGTGGTAATCCTGCCACTCAGAGGCTGGCCAGCAGCTGGAGTGTGGCTCTGGCTAGCCCGGTTCTGGTTTTGGGAGGCACGTCCTGCCCCTGTGCCTGCTGCCCTGCTTTTTTTTTTTGACCCTGGGAGATCTCAGGGCCAAAAAACTCCCTGTGCTGCTATCTTACAGTGTGGGGAACACCTGAATGCGCAGTGTGTGGTGCCATATACTGCATGGCCATGTTTATCTGGATGTAGCTGAAGAGGCTGAAAGTTAAGTAAATAGGCAAAGTTGAATTATATGGAAGCAGTATATAGAGTGACTTTTCTGCTCCCCATAATGAAAATCTCATCTTTGAAAAAGAACTTAATGTGGAGGCTTGCTAGGTCCTAACAAAATTCTCTGCTTTTGCAGAAAACATTAGGGAACAGTTCTTGTCAACGTCCTTTGATCAACGTGTTGAAGTGTGGCTATTTTGGATTGGGACACGGGCTAAAATTGTTTTTCCTATGTCAAGTGGGGTTGGTAGTGCAAGTAAAGACTAAATGTAAAACTGGGAACAGTATGCATGTTTATGCCCCATTTCTTGGGCAATAGGTCCATCACTATTTTAAAGGTAATTTGAGCTGGTCCTATAATCTGTATTTTTGTCTGTTGACTTGTACCATTTTTGCTGGTCAGATTAAGACTGGCACTAGTTCAGACTTTAGGAACATAGGACTAGAAGGCAACACCTGGGTTTTTAAGTCCAGCACTGTGCTCTTGATGGAAACCACTGCATATAATCCTATCTAAAACTACTAAGGTTGCTTACCACTATTACTCCTTTTGGAAGGTTTTCCAGAACATCTCTACTGACAGTTAGAAATCCAGTTCTGTATCATTACCTCTCAGCAGAATTGTTGAGAGCTCCTTTATACTTTTTGCTATAACATAGTTATGATATTGTTTATCACCAGTAGGACCATGTGATCACTGAGTAACAACAGAAGGGATCGAGACCCCAATTGCTGTACTTAATTTTGTAATGTTTGTGGAGCTTGATTGTCCATGTATTCCGTAACTCCGCTGCCTGATTCACAAGACTGATTTTCAGATTTTGACCTGCAAGTTATCTACTTCTGTATTTTCATACATCTGGCGCACACTTTCTCATTGAAGATTTCATGTGAAACGGAAGAAAAGATTTTGCTTTAATAGTGATTCTATCTCATTCTATAGCAGGGGTTTCAAACTCAAATGAGTTTGCAAGCTGGAATTAGACTGAGGGGATTCTTTCAGGTTGGATGACCCACTGCTAGATCCAGTCCATAGGGCTTCTCACAATGGCAAGTAAATGGAAATTAATGCCACTGCTGCTTGCCCCACTGCCACTGATTGACATCTCCAACCTGGGTGCTGGTCCCCAGAGGTGGAACTGGTAGGGTTTGCTTCCAGGAGTAGGAAGTGTCAGCATAGCTAGCACCTATGGGATTCATGTGGCAGCTGCTGCAAAATTATCTGACAAGCAGTGATTTGAAAGCCTAAATTCTGCAGTGAAAAAAGCAGGCATTAGGAGCACACCCTATCAATCTTGCCAGCACCCACCATGATTGCTGCTCTGTCCTCCCAGTCTACTGTTTAATGTTCCATCTGGCTTCTGGAGCTGCTGCAGGGAAGGTACAACGGTGCTGCAGGGGTGGGGTACAACAGAGTGTGAGGTGTTCCCTGCCTCTATTCCTCAGCGCCTCCTCCACTAGCGCCCATGGCTCGTGCCACTGTGATAAGTCCTATGGGCCACATCCAGTGATGTGTCATCCAGACAGTGACAAGTACCGCAGGCTGGATCTGGCCTGTGGGCCGTGTTTAACACCCGCTCTACAGAATGTTTGCCCTTGCTTTGTAAACAGAGCAACAAACAGTGCTTTGGTAAACATTGCTGCTTTTCTGAAAAGATGAGTTAGTCACGTCTAGATGATTGGCTCATTCAGTGAAATTTTCCTTCAGTTCTGTCAGTTGTATTATTTCACTGTTTCTTTTTCATGCTCAAAAGAAGAAAGTATTTCGCTGGGCATCAACAGACTCTACAACAGCCAGAGCTTATCTGTTCCAAGACAGATTCAAAATAATTTCAAACCTCAGATATCTTCAACAGCAGCTTCATTGTGAGGTGCGAGGTTTGGGGGATATGACTTATGAGGAAAGACTGAGGGAACTGGGGTTATTTAGCCTACAGAAGAGGAGACAGAGAGGGGACTTGATAGCAGCCTTCAACTACCTAAAGGGGGATTCGAGAAAGGACGGAGATAGACTATTCTCAGTGGTGGCAGATGACAGAACAAGGAGCAGTGGTTTCAAGTTGCAGCAAGGGAAGTTTAGGTTAGATATTAGGAAGAATTTTCTTATTAGGAGGGTAGTAAAACACTGGAACAGATTATCCAGAGAGGTGGTGGAATCTCCATGCTTAGAGGTTTTCAAAACCTGGCTAGACACAGCCTTGGCTGGGATGATCTAGTTGGGGATGGTCCTGCTTTGAGCAGAGGGTTGGATTAGATGACCGCCTGAGGTCCCTTCCAACCTTAACTTTCTATGATTCATGCTGAGGGCTGAACTTGTTTACATTTGTTTGGGCACATGGCCTCCTTTACATTTGTAACACAACATGCCATATGTCACCTACATTGGTTAATATTTGTGCACATGTTGAGCAGATACCAGAGGGAACATGACTTTTTACTAATGCTGATTCATCCATCTCTGTAAGGGTGCATCTGGACTATAATCATGTATGAGATCTGTGGACATGTGACTCTAGTACACATGAAAGTATTAGGACTGAGAGTAGTTTTCAGAGGCTGTATTACCTTCATATCAATGATCCAATGACTAATGAGCAACAAGACAGCTGTGTTTTATATAAACAGGCAGGGAGAAGCCTGACCATCCCCTTTCATGCAGGAAGCATTTAAACTATTGTACACCTGGCAATATGAATGAATCTCTTAGCAATATCTCTTCCGGGTTTGAAAAGTGCTGTAACAGAGGAGTATACATATTCTGGTGGACCATGAGTGAATGATGCGAGGATTCCAGTACATTGTTCAAGATTAGGGTTTTTTTCAGTATGCTACTTTGTAATAGACAAGAACAAAAAATCTTTCACTTCATGCTCTATAAAAGTCCGTGCCCATTATGTCTATCAGATACTTTCTACATTCAGTGGTCCACATGAGCAAAGTATACTTGTTTTCATTCCCAGGGTGCCTGGAAAGTTTGGACAAAAGTTGCCCTGATCATCTTGATAACACTTACCTGGCCCCAGAAGTTTTGATATCTGGATCTGATGCTCTTATTAGTCCATGGAAGCCCACAAGTTGATAGTAGAAGACATTTGAGACTTGGTGGGAATAAGAGTTACAACTGATTGACTCTTATTTTGGACAATTAGTCTGGAGATCTTTAAAGAGACTATCAGTTAACCCTGGAGTGTACCAGGCCACATTTTCTACGTATCTTGCTTCCGTTTAAAGTTATTTTTTTTCGCATCCCCTCTATGTTTGTTTCTTACAGGCCTTTCATCTAATTAGTATTTTTGAACAAACTAATTTAGGTCCTCCAACTCAGAACTCCCTCTACTAGGACCCAAACAGCTTATTTGCAAAGCATGCCCATTTCAGAGTTCTGTAGCATTGCTGGGGTTTAGTCTATATTTAGTCCCCAGGAAGTGTTGAGATCTAGATCTGAGGCTTCTTTTTGGCAGTTGTGCTGCAGTCTTTTTAAGGAGATTCCAAGCATCCATTACATCACTGGCTGCATCTACATGAGACGCTGACTGCTCAGCAGCATCCCAACACAGTTGCCTAGTGATGCTTACTGCGCGGTAGCTCATTACAACTATGCATTAGCATCACATCATGATTAGTGCCTGGTGACGCTACTGCGCAGTAGTAACAAGCTGCTGTGCATTAGTAATGAGCTACTGCGTAGTAAGCACCTCATGTAGAAGCAGCCACTATGACTAGAGTATAAAGACAAGTACTAAAGAAAGTAAAGATACTAGTTCTTCATGGTACGTTGATGTTCTGTGACCTGCCCCCTTTCTTTGGTACCTTTGAATCCTGTAATACTGAAATTCCATAGCTAGGAAAGAACCGAGCAACAGCTGGGCCTGCACTGCACTTTAACCTGTGGCACAGGAAGAAGTACAAAAATACCCAGGACCAATAAAAGGACTCAAGAGTCTTTGTTCAAAAGATTCTTATTGTTGTGTGTATGGGACAAATACACCAAGAGTGGATTATATTTCTATGAACTCCAGATATACCAGAATGTAAATAACTTTTTAAATTTGGTAAATGACTGGAAGAAGCAAGAGTGGTGGGTTCTATATCAAGTGGTGAGGTTTTGATTCTTTGTTAAGCTTTTGTTCTGTTGATCTTGTTTGCCATTCTAAGAAACAGTGATAGACTTTCTTTGGAGGGCCATGCTAAAGGAAAAAAGCTGAGTGGCTATCTTGAACTTTTGATTTGAACTATTTTTATTCTTACCCCAAAATAGACAACTTTGTTAGTTTAGCCTTCTGCCCAAATTAAAACATACCAGCAACAGGAAATAGAGGGAACATCCATATTGAGGGACAGAGAGGTGCTTTCAGATGATCTATTTTAGAACTTGATTGGAATTGTTTGTTCAGGCTTAGTCAGATAAATAGCCCTCCCTGATTTTTAGACTCTCTCTCAATTTTTAAATGTTTGTAAAATATTTTCATTAGCTATTAGTTTACAAGAAAACTCCACAAAAATGTTATTAAGGCTGTCATGATCAGACTTCCTTTTAGAGATAGAAAGCCCACTATTCTGTCAAAAGAATAGAAAATTGTTTTGTAGCTAAAGTTGCATTCCATAGCCTTCTTTGAAAGGCTGACTAGAAGTAAAAAAACCTTTCTAATATCTGAAGCATCTGAGAGTGGCGGTCTGTTTTTTTTATTTTGGTGTGCTTTTAAATTAGACAGCACTGTTGTCATAATCATGGATTTAAGTTTGTGGGGAAAATAGAAACAATGCTCTCCTAGGAGAAGGATGACTGCCATAGTTTGGCTGTTGTGAAATCTGGAATAGTTGGAGACAATTACCTGATATATCATATCTCTAATAATTGTCTCTACGTTATTTAATTACTAACAGTCAAAAACATTAGTTTTAGAACTTCACGTGTAATCTTCGTAATCCTAAAAAAATCCCGATTTTAAATTTTGGCCTGTATGAATTATTTGAGACACTCACCAGAACAATGCAGTTCTATTACATTATTTGGGATTAGGGTTTTCTTTCAATAGATTTATTTGTAACAGGCAAGAACACATTACGGTCAGAAAAATTCTGTGCCATTCTTCAGGATATTGGGGGAAAGATAACTTGCAAAACCCTTTAAAATGGGAGATGATCTCTGTAGTTTGCTTTGGCAGTGGTGTAGTTTAGCTATTTTGTTTGCTATGTTTTCTTTCATTTTCTTTGACTCCTCACCTGGCTCATTTATGTTTGAAGCCAAAACAAGAATTTGCTAGTCTGTAAGCACTGTAATACCATTGTTAATTCCTCAAAGAGCAACCTTTGTTTGTACCAGACATATGTTCCAGAATTCTGTTTAGGGGTTAACATGCTGCTTGACATTTCTTTTTTCATTTGAGGCATAAAATTAAACCTCAGGAGAACTCATTATCAGTAAGGATACCACTGTCCAAAAGTAAGAATAAAATTCACGTAACTTTCATTTGAGTAAAATTTCTTTGCAGTTTGTAAAAAACAAAACAAAACAAAACAAAAAAACCCCAACCCCTCACCAAAAACCCCAAACATATACATGTATTTCTCTTTACATCTTGTATTACATTGCTCTGTACTAGTATTATTAACTCCTGTGTTTTTTTTTTTATCCTGTTCTGCAATAACTTCCTGGACAGAAGAGATTTGTGAGAACCTCAGGTTTTTTGTTTGTTTGTTTGTTTTTTTGTTTTGTTTTTTTTTAAGGTGCATCTAGTCTTCATAGTAATGGCTAAAATCTTGAAAATGTGATCCAAATGTACCCTAAAAGGTCATAAAATAAAATAAAGAATGCAAGTGAAAACAACCGAATTTGTAAACAAGATTTTGTTAATGTTTGGGTTTGGAGGTAGTAGCATTGTGCAAAAGTGAGCAACTGTTCCAACCTTTGGGAAACTGCATTCAGCAGCAGGTTTAATGGTCCCTATACAGACATTTGTATGACTGTTTAAAAGCCTTTCAATGACAAAAGATGCAAGAGATGTTCTATTGTGTGGGCACCCATAAGTGAAACTGTTCATTCTAGTTTCAGTCTTATTTAGATGTTATTTAAATTAGCATTTTAAATGCCCTATTGCATAACAAGCTTTAAGAACAGAACCCAATTAAAAATGAATGCTTTGTGTTACTTTAAGATGACAATCCAGTCTAAGATATTGTTCCTTACTGTATTTGAATGTGATCTAATATGAGTAGTGTTTCAATGAGAAGCAATTAATAGTGACCCTCACTTGATACTGAAAGATCAGACTCTTCCTCAGCCTTTGTGAGGTTGGACCTTTAAAAACCTCCATGGTGTGCTGTTATCTCAAACTTTACTTCAAGTTGAACTTGTAATAAACTGGCCAATAAATGAAAACCCATCCTTCACTTGGAACCTTATACACTCCTATATTCATAAAAGGATTTAAGATTATGTCTGTTACTTTAGACCAGTGGTGCTCAACCTTTTTCCCCAGGGGGCTGGATGGGCAGTGCATGGTCTGACAGTAGGCCGGCTGGTGGTGGTTCTGATTCAGCATCCTGGGCCGGCACCATTTGGCTATGTGGAGGGGGGCGGGGGCAGCAAGGCCTGAGCTGAGCTGAGGGGAGAAGGTGGCTTCACCCTGCCCCATGTGCAGGAGGTGGGATGTTACCTGGTGGGGTGGGAGGAGGTGAAGGGGGCACGGCTCTGCCCCATGGGTGGGGGGGAAGGGGCATGACCCAGCCCCAACCTGGTCTTGTAGGAAAAAAGGGAGCATGGCCCAGGCCTCCAGCAATGGCGGGGACATGGCCCAGGTCTATGGAGGAAAAAGGGGTACAGCCTGGCCCCATGGAGGGAAGGGGATGCTGCCTGGTTCTGACTAAGCATACAGGGCTTTGGGTTTAGGAATTCTGCAGGAGGCAGCAGTGGCCATATTATTTAATAATATGGCCACTGCTCTCCCCTCTGCCAAATTTCCTCACCCATGGGGAGCCTTGCGGACCAAATGAAATGGCTCTGCAGGCCACATATGGCCCGTGGGCTGGAGGTTGAGTGCCCCTACTTTAGACACACAAGTCTAAAATGTAGACACTCAAAACTTGTTGCCTATCCTTGGGAGAGACCTTAAGTCTATAGGCAGCTAATTTTCTGACATGGTTGTTCTAGGCTGACATGGTTGTTTATGGCTGTGCCATAAAGAAAAAAAATGTCTCTCTCACCTATTTCATACCTAAGGCTGATAGGGATGCACAATCAAAATCATACCAGTGCAAATCAAGCCTGTAGAGCCTGATTTGAGATGCACTCTAAAATGCCACATTGGATCATGCACAAATAGTGGTGCCCCTAGTCTTTTTGAATAGCATTAGGTACACTGGAATGAGATCTACAGAAGCCAGCACACTGAGTTGGAGCTGCCTAAACTAAGACGATAGGAAATACTAAGGGGACAAGATAGAAAGCATGTAAATGAATGATAAGTCATGGACGTTGTACAATGTAGGTACTATCAACAGAATAGTTCAGTGTTTACAGCAGTAAAACTCTTATTATGTTTTGATACTGTCTGCACTATCTCAATACTGTTTTTTGTTCTATGGACCCTCTTGGTGTACACTGTGTGGTTCCAAATAAAGTTGGAGAAACACTTCAAAAAGCATCCTCCCAAATGAGTATTAAAAGTAGAAATGAAGGATTTGCTATACTAGAGAAGACCACGATCAATTTAATCCTACACTTGTGCTGTAATCAATAGATTAATTAATGTTATATATGTTTATACTTATATATATTCTATATAAATGTTTTAACCTATATAAATTCTGAACTGGCTTTTGTGATGATAAGTGGTAGGATAATTGTGTTCTATGGTGGGGATCCATTTTTGATTTGACACCTTTTGATGTCTCCGTGTTCTTCTGCATTCTTCCATATACCATTCATTATTTTAATATCAGTCTTCTGTTTACATCCCCTTCAAGTACGCGATCCCACTTTTTCCAATTCTTTTCATAGCAATGCTCTCTCATGATCTTTGCTACTTTCAGCATCCACTTCTGAACTCCCCCTAACTCTGTTACAGTCTTTTGGAGGTAACGTGACAAACAGAGTATTGTATTCCTGAGAAGAAGTATCACAGATGTTAAGAGCAATATATTCTGTACTTTCCATGCTGTTCATAATGTATCCCAGCTTTTTTTTTTTTTTTTTTTTTTTTTTTTTTTTTTTTTTTTTTTTTTTTTTTTCCTTTTTTTTTAAATTATTTCCCGCTTTTTTTTTTTTTTTTTTTTTTTTTTTTTTTTTTTTTTTACTGTTTTCACTGTTGCTGTTTATTGTGTTGAATGTTTTTCCTGACTCTCTTTACAGAACAGGCATACCTGGTTTAAATTGTTCTCTCCAATATATGTTACTTTGAATTTGTCAACATCAATTTTAACTTGTAACCACACTGCCTATACACTGTACTTGATTAGACCCTTTTGAAAATTTCCCACAACCTTGTCAAGTCTTGACTAACTTGAAAAATCATCTGCATATTTTGCCATCTCGCTCTGCCCCTTTTCCCAGCCCGTAACAAATATATTAAATATCTGCTAAGCAATGTGTCAAATTCTGATTTCAGTCATGACGTAAATCTAGCAATTTCAGTATCAGTAACTCCAGTGGAAATGCTCCAGATCTACACTAGTGTCACTGATAATAATCAGGCCTCCCTAAAGAGACAGCAATAAGTGACCCCAAATCCATACTAAGCAGCTGATTTTTTTAAAAGGATATAGTACTGTCACTTTCCATCTCACATGAGAAATGTCAATCAGGAACACCTCTTTAACTTAATTGAACAGAAAAATGAAATTTAACTTAAAGAAAAAATGGAATAGGTAACTTGCTACAGCTTGTTACAGTTGCTACAGTTACAGCTTGCTACAGTTGTTGTGTGAACAAACGAAAATACATAATTTCATCATTGATTTAGCACTTTTCTAAAATCAACCTATTCACTTCAGTAAAATCTGCTGTTTAAAGTTTTAAATGTCATTAAATGTTGTTTTGAGAGATTTTTTTTCACTCAAAATCTGAATTACCATGTTCCACTAGAAAACACATTTTCTTGTTGCTATAACTTTCAGTAAAAATGCTCCAGAAGTGGTTCCTAGAAGTAATAATTTCCCACATTGTTCCATAGGGTTTTTTTCCCCTACTACTGTCTTCATTCTAGTATAGCAGTATTCTCTAAAATATACTGTGTACAGAAGTTACTAAAACAAAACTTAAAAAGATCTTTAAAAGTGTAAGGTTTACAAATATGTATTACATGTTAAAGTTAACCTTGGTGGCATCAAATGGAAACAGATTATGGCAGCTATCCAAACTTCTCTGCAGAAGAATAGTTACAGTGCGGAACAATTAAGCCCAGCAGTTAAATCTTTTACTTAAATTTCTTTGGACGATTAGAGAATATATTCAGCTTACAAAATCTTATTGTCAAAATGACTGAGTAACTTAAATTGAGGATCTTATACGGGACTGATGGGCATAAACTATGTGAACCAAACAAAGCTTAAACAGTGTATTTTATTCTGGGGGTATTACATAGCTCTAAATCTAATTTTTTGTTTGATTAAAAAAGTTTAAATGTATATGAAAAAAGATTTAATAGTGAAGTTAAAAATGTTGTAATAGATATAATTCATATGCTTAAAAGTAAGGACAGTCTAAGAATTTCCCCAAATCATCCCATTTCCCCAAATCATTGGATGACACCGATTCAAAGATGAAGTTTTGCTATTCATCACTTTTTTCTATACAATGGCCTGACTACAAGTTGTTTTCTTTTTTTAAACAATGATCAGCTTTCAAAACTTAACCTAGATTTCACTTTAGTTCTGCATGTTATTAATGCAGGCATGCTAGTGTAAAGTTATTTGTTTGAAGTCAGCCATTTTACATCATATTTATGAAATAAGAGTTTGTCAGTATTGTAGGCAGATTGTGTAATGTAAGTCTCCAGCTGTAAGGGCTAACTCCCACCAGCAGGGGAGAGACATTGAAAAACAGGATAGCAAAACACATTCCCATTAGTACCAACAGTTTTTGTAAAAGAAATGCATGTAGTCAGAGTATATGGTAATGAAAGCAACAAAGGTGGAAGACAAAGAGGTGTTTAAATACTTTGATATTTAAATCCCATACATGGACTGAACTTTGAAAATGACTGTGTACATTCGAATAATCAGCTAAGCAGCTGATCTAGAGAGTGCAGAAGTAATTGGTTCATCAATGATCTAAAGTATGAACAAATGTCTTCCCGCACTATAAAGTTAACAACAATCTACAAAGTGATTAAAATACCACTGGTCATAAAGAATTTGTTCCTATTAGTTCTGAAAAACACCTACATCTTCTTCTTTGGTAGAGTATCAAAGTTTACAAAAGAAGGCAATTGTTTAGGAATAAGAAACGGTTGATACAGCTTCCCATCTGAAAGAAGACAGACCAGGAAGATTAAGACTTAAATTAGTATTTGAATGGTGTTCCCCACAACAAGCAAAATTTAGTTCTAATTTTTTTTTCTAAAACTGAACAAAAGTCTATTTGTTAGGAAAGTATTTGTCCAGGAAAGAATAAGGGGACAGACCAGATTACATAAAAGGAAAAAAATCTTATTCATGGAAAAATGCAATAAACTAGAGCCACTCCACTGAATTCCTGATGATAATGCATTTTTAAAGCAAGAAATTAAACCAGACTGACAACTGATAGTGATAAGAAGTCTTGATGGGCAGGCATATCGGGAGAACAAAACTACTTCAGCACACCTACATTCAAGCAGAAATCACAACACACAAAAAAGCATATAAATGCATTCTAAATATGAAGTTGAGATGGCAAAAGGGGCTATTTGGGTACTAAACTAGGGACATACTAAAAGGATACCATTTTCTGAATGTGGTGAGAATCTGCCATTTGGAGCGAAACAACAATTAAAAAGCCCGCATATGCACACAAGGCCATGCCAAGCAGACAAAAATGGAGGCACTTAGATCGTCTATGATTGATTTTTTATAAAAATGAACTGCTATGTATATTAAAGTGTAAGTATGTATAAACTTTACTACATACACATAACCTCTTTCTTGATCAGAGTAAGATGCATTTATTTTAAAAAGTCACAAAAGTAAGAAACATCTATACAAAAAGGTACAATACATGCATGCAAATTGATGAACTATATTGAGTTTCATAAACTAAAGGATTAAAACAAATTACTAATCAAATTAATTAAAAATAAGGGTTTTGTTGTGCTGTTTTAAAATTTTAACAATTGCAATCTGAAGAGAGAAAATCATTCCATGGCTTTTTTTCTAATGCAGACAGAAATAGCCCATAAAAACTGCAATGAATCTCTGTAACAGGGTGAACGAACACGTCAGTATATTTGGTTAAAAAGAATGTAATTTGACAAGAACATACAAAATAAAAAAGACTTGTGGAGGACAGCATTAAGGCTTTGAAAATTCATAGATGTAATTTTTTTCTGTTCAGGAAAAGAAAAACCCTCTCCATTGCATTTAAGTATAATGTGCAGCTAAAACATCCCTGAAAAAATAACAGAATATTTAAAAAAACACCCTAATGCGCATCACCAAACAGAAATAATTTAAAATCTTTCCCTGAAGCAAATAAAACTTTCACATAAAAGTAATCTGTTGATCTTATTGCATGAGGAACCTGAATTTGAACGTGCAACAGCACAGGTATTTCTTATGTTTATAAATTTATTAGATAGTTTTTGTTACTACTGTGCCTAGGCCAGAGTCATGGATTGGTACCCTGTTGTGCTAGATGTTGTACAATAACACAGAATCCTTATTTCTACAATCAAAAGACCAAGAAAGCTTTGGTACTCAGTTTTACTCTAAATTAGAAAAGTTGTTAGGAGCTGTCAAAAGAACAGGAATGTTACAGTGTATCTAGGATATTTCCCCTTCTGGATCAAAATCTTTTGGGGTAAAATTGTCAGAGTACCTGACTTACAGGTGCAATTACATCATACATTAGGCATACTTTGTTATACACAGATGTCACTGGAAAATTAAAGTGTTAATTCACGTAGTCCTTAGTTGTGAACACTGCCTAACACATGGAAGAACACGCCACATTTCTAGAAAAAAAAGAATGATTTTATTTTCATAATTTTTACTGAGTAATAAAGGCGATTAACAAAACCATTATAAATATTGAAACACTGCTATAAAATCTAAGGTTAAAAGGTAGGACAGTTACTGTTATAAGAAAATGATAAAAGGGAGACACATACTTGGAAAAAAATATTAGGCAAATGCTAGTTCCTTGAGAAATGAATCAGCTCTATTACATACAGTACGTGTATTTTTAGTACCCGGAAAAGTATTAAAGAATTTTTAAGGATGCTGACAACCTGATCACATTACAGCACCACATATCAGGTTGTAGTATTTAAGAATGTAAGAACTCCCATTTAATAGGTTAGACCATGGACCCATCTTGCCCAGTGTCCTGTGTGTCACAGGGGCAGAGCAGATGCTGAAAGGGAGACTGAAGCGGTATGATCAGGGTTTTTTTCCTCACTTGCAGCCTCCAGCATTAAAGGTCTGGTTCAGAGGCTGTACCCCTCACTCCCATGCTCAATTGCTGCTGATGCACCATTCCTCCAAAAATGAGTGCAATCCCTTTCTAAATCTAGCTCAACTGTCAGCTTCCACAACATCTGGTGGCAGTGCGCCATACTTTAGGAACAGGCTGTGTGAAAAAGAACTTCCTTTTATTAGTTTTAAACTTACTACCTACTAATTTCATTTTATGACCCCTAGTTTTTGTGTTGTGAGGGAGTAAATAATAAATCCCTATTTGCTTTCTCTTTGCCATTTAGTATTTTGTAAACCCTGATCATGTGCCCCTCAAGCATCTCTTTTCTAAACAGAATAGGCCTGACACTTTCTCACCGCTGGCATTCACTGTTCCGTTTCCAAAAGTGTGCATCTCTTTCGGCAAAGCGCGGGCCATCTAGGTGTCGATTCTCTGGCACTTGCACTCCTGCCGTGCTGCTGGAGGTGGCTGTAGCAAGCGCTTTTACCACCCCAAGGAGAAAGCTCAGACACAGGGAGGACGTATGTTTGCAGGGGTTGGCTTGTTGCCTGGCACACACAGGTATGTGTGTGTGTGTAGATATATGCCGTTAGATGTGCAGAGGTCTATATATATATATATATGAATCTATATATAAAGACATCTATATAAACTATACAAGCTATAGATCTATCTATATCAACATATCTATACCGATAGATCTATATACACACAGATAATTATAGAGATGCATTTATATATCCGTGCACAGGTAGATCTGGATACAGAACGATATAGTGTGCCTCAGCCCCCACAAACGACTCCCCGTCTAAGCCTCCCCCTTCTCTGGCCAGGACTTAACGCGGAGGCCGAGGGGAAGCGGCGCGGTCCCCTTGGCCCCAGGCCCGGCCCCGCCCCGGTGCTGGGGCGCGGCCGTTACCCCCAGGCTCGCGCGCGCGTGCGGCGGGGGGTGGACGGGGACGGGACTGCGTCACGGGCCGCCCCGCCCGTGTGTCC
>NW_005842681.1:480526-484611 GCF_000455745.1 Alligator sinensis | reverse complement strand
TTCCTCTACCACCTTCTTCTCTCCATTGGGCTCGGGCTGCTCACGAGGCGCTGCTTTGTTGTGAGATGTGCGGGGAAGGTGTTTGCTTAATGCGGTGCATCGCTCTCCACGCGTGGCTGTGGCTCTGGCTTTCCCTCCGGCAGCAGGGAAGGAGCAGCAGTGATGGCTGCAGCCGGCTCTTCCTGGATGGAGAGTGCAGAGGGGAGAGCATTTTTTTTTTTTTGCCAGCATGTCATGACCAGCACCAAGTTTTCATAGGTGTTTTTGCTGCTCCATTCTCTGGGCCTCAGTAGCTCACCACCAGGGCTACTCATCAGGGCAACTGCACTGCTGCCTTAACGTCAGGTCTAGGTAAGACCTAAAATTGTGGAAATTTGTCTTATGAATGAAAATTGTGTTATGGCAATTGAGTAAACCTACACCTCAATTGTGCTCCTTATAAATGGGAATGCTAGCTAGGTAAATAGCCTCATGGAGGTGAGCAGTATTCAGGACTACACTTGTTATGGGGAAAAGTAATGATTTCTATATTTTGCAGGTGCTTTTACATATAGGAATAGGAGTAGAATAAGTGCAAAATGGTTATCTTGTTGCTACAAATTCACCCTGAGATGGAACATAACGTATGAAACTGGCCTGGCAGTGGTTTTGTTTTGTTTTTGTTTTTGTTTTTGTTTGTTTTTTTTTAAAAGCTTTGATATAGAAGAATACTTGTGTTTTTTCAAGGTTTGAAACCTATGCTGGCTAGGGTAACTTGAAAGAAAGTTTTTGGGTATCTGATTTAGTGTTTAGTGGCTTACAAGTTATTGCATCTGTACTTTCATGAGGATTTTTAGCATGTGGATTTGACAGATAGTTGTGGTATCCAGAACTGTTTCTGGGTTACAGTGAGTTCTTTCAGAACAGCACAGTTGATGATGGGGGTGCACATTTGGGTGGTGTTAGTGGTATGAAACATTAGATACAGGTTTACTTTAAATATACGTGTATAGGTAGCACATGCATGAATACTTTGTAATCTTTTAAGATACTTTAAGTGTGTGTAGAAAAATGTAAGGAAATCAAGACAAACCAAAATCTTTCCTTTTTATTTAATTTGGCACTATAATATAAAATAGGTTTGGAAAGCAAGCAATAAAGATTATGGTATTCATACAGGAATTAATAGGTTTATTTAGAAAGATGTTGTACTAGAGGTTCTGTAGTATGCTGGTAAGACATGCTTGGAGCTTCTCCTGGATTTGGGAATTAGGAATCTGATTCAAATTGCTTGAAATGACAGATGATAAACATGGAAAGGATCAGCAAAATTGTAAAGTATGTAGCAATTAGGGCTGCTGTTTTTTGGGAGAAGATCTGTTGTGAAATGTGTTAGCAGGATATTGTCTTTGGACCATGGACATCAGTTGGTTTGTAGCACAAATTCCTGCATGAGAAGATGAGCATCAACTCAATTAACACTGCTATTTTAATAGCAGATTTTTTTTTTGTTGGAGGGGGGTGTGGTTATCCAAAATCATGAAACCCCAAATGTGTTTAATTCAGGATGGATTTAATAGGTTTGGAGAAATGTTGCTACATAGGTGACTCTTTCTTACCTTTTGTTTCTTATGATGCCTTAATGGTTGAATATTTGCATGATTTCTCTTTTCCTTGCTCTCAAAAGGAGGGAGTGAAGAATGGAAAATAAGCAACTTGCTGTTCGTAGCATAATTTTTCCTCAAGAAGCAAAGTTTGTTTGGTAATATCCTTTTTGGGGGCTAATTGTATAGGTGGCAGAGGTGTTAAACTTTTGGGGCACAAAGTACCATACTATTAATTTAATAAGATGTTACTAAACAAACCTTGCTTACCTGGCTGGACCTTATAGTTCCAATATTTTGACCTGACTACAGCATGTTTTTTTCCTTTCGCTGTGGTTGTAAGGAGTACTTTCCCGACCTGTTTCTCGATCCTGTTGTTGTTAGTACTATTATTATTAGTGTTATTATTTTTCTTTGCGTTCTTTTAACATAAATGTACCTCCAGTATAAATATTTGTTGAAGGCATGTCATGTAATCTCAGACGTCTTGTTTGTTTAAAAAAAGTCTTAAATTTGAAATCAGTACATTAGATGCTGACTGATCCCATGACATGCCATACAGCAATATCAGCTTGTTCACCTGAGTATCCTCAGCTCCCAATAATAAAGGCAGAGGTTGTGTAAAGTTAAGTAGAAACTAAAAGAGCAATAAGAACAATAGGTTAGAAATGGACTTTGAGTCCTGAAGTCAAAGCAACGATGGGTGCTCAAAACTTCATGGACTCTGACTCCAACCTTCCTTTTATGTGGGTTTTGCTTCATCATTACTGTATGTTTCCATCTCTGCATGGGAGTACTGCACTATACTTTTAAAAGGCTGTTTCTTCCGACAATCTCAGGTTAACTTTCATAATATTAATGTTATACTTTGTCTTGCACTAGTATCCAATGCCTCAGTTGCAGTATAACCGCTATGTAAGAGGCAAAACTCTAGGATGTTGTATTAAAGTTCAGTATTGACGTTCTCTCAGCTTTTGCCTCTGTTTGCTGTTGTAAGGTTGGGAACGTATGTGGGTAGAAATAGAAATAGAGTGAATGGCTCTGTCGGGCAACACTATCTAACCTGGTCTCCTTAGCAGATAAGGAAGGATTCAGTTATAACAAAGAGAAATTTGTTTGAACTGCATTTAGCTTGTCACTAATCATTTATTTGCTATGAAACATGTTGTTAAACTGACTCTAGGTGGTGCACGGACACTTCTGGGTGGAGGCTGACTGTAGTCATGCATGTTTTAATCCTCTAAAAATGCCATGAGGGTGCGTATGGGCCAACATTGTGCATGGTATTGAGCGTTCTAAACTCCATATAACAGGGTGTCAAGGGAAGGAACCTGGGAGGGAGCTATGCCACTACATAGGGTAGAAAGCGATCCTGCTGGTTCTCTTTGTCCTCTTTGAGACTTTCAAGTAGTTTAACCTTTGGGCGTCTTTCTTGGGTGTTTTGGCAACTTCTCTAAATCAGCTGATATTGTTGGGTCCACATCATACGTAGAGCGCTATACAGTAGCTAGCTTGTAAGTGGGTGACACTAATGTCAGATTACCTAGCATATGTGAAGTTTTACTAATCAGTTCTTCAGTTTTCAATATTATCTAAAGCACCCTTGTTTTCCAACTGAACATGGAGACCTATGCTTAAGAACAGTATAACATTTTCTTATACTTTGGTTCTGTATCAATGTACTGATCTACTTAACTTTGTGTCTAATCTCCATCTTGACTTCAAGGGGACTATTTACAATGGATAAAAATTAAGGCCCCAGGTCCATGAAAACTTGAACATGTGCTTAGTTGTAAGTGCCATACTTGGTTTTGTGTGTTTAATTCCTTAAATACTAGAGTCCTATAGGCAGCAGTGCAGTTATTGTTTAATAATTTGCCTCTTAGTAAATAGTTGGGGTGTGAGAAACAGGCCATATTCGGTTTGGATTGGGCCCGAATTAGGGACAGCGATTTTGATTCAGCCAAATCCGAATCTGAAGTTTCAACGCTGATTTGGAGAATCAGAGATTCAGCCATAGATGCAGCTTTAAATGTTTTTATTACGTACCTTGGGGTACCAGATGTGGCTTGTGCATGCTGTGATGGTGGGGCGGATGAAGCATCCCACAGGAGCGCGGGGCATGCCCTGGGTTTGGCAGTGAACCCGGAAGTAGACCGGAAGTACTTCTGGTCCACTTCTGGGTCTGCTCGGGTGTGTGTGACATGGCCCCCCCCCCGGCTCGGCAATTGGTACCCTCCCAGACCCAGGAGGCACCAGTCACAGGGGGAGGGAGGTTGCTGAGCACAATGGGGAGGACCAGATCCCACAGGAGCGCGGGGCATGCCCTGGGTTTGGCAGTGAACCCGGAAGTAGACCGGAAGTACTTCTGGTCCACTTCTGGGTCTGCTCGGGTGTGTGTGACATGGCCCCCCCCCCGGCTCGGCAATTGGTACCCTCCCAGACCCAGGAGGCACCAGTCACAGGGGGAGGGAGGTTGCTGAGCACAATGGGGAGGACCAG
>NW_005842681.1:473584-480516 GCF_000455745.1 Alligator sinensis | reverse complement strand
CCCCCCCCCCCCCCCCCCCCCGTGGGACGCTCTGTCTGCCCTAACATCTCAGCATTCGCGAGTCACCTGGTACCTTGAGGTATGAGGTATATAGAAAAACATTTAAAGCCTTGTCTGTCTGAATCATCGAATCTTTCCGAATCAATTCGGAGGGTTCTGATTCGATTTGGAGAGATTAAAGAGTTGTCTGATTCGATTTGGAGATTCAGCCACTGAATTGCGCCAAATGTCCGCCGAATTGAATCGGTGACCGAAGCTTCGCACAACTCTAGTAAATATAGGGCGTTCATACGCATACTCTGGGGCAGGGGCAGTCTCAGAGCCACTCTAATTAAAGTACCCAGAGCATCACATGTATCAGCTGTCCCCTGCACTGAAAAATGGCATCGGGGCACTTTGACTAAACTGAAATGAGCTTTAAAGTGCCCTTGCTGCTATTGTCAGCACTGGGACTCTGATACACATGACACTGGAATCTGCTGAAGCATGGTAATTACCATTTAGATAAACTACTTTTTCTTTGTTTATGTTGAATCCCAGAAAAGATACTGAATGCTTCTGTGAATATATACACAAAGTTTTGCAAGGTGACTTGGAAGGCTTAGACTATTAGTTCAGGTATTTCTGACAGTGAAACCAAAAAATCATTGCTGTCTGGGAGCTGCTGCCTGCCATGATTGTAGATTATTTCAATTTAATTCCTGTGAGACACCTGTTCATATCATAGACATTGCATCTAAACATGGTTGTTTAGCTGGTAGTCTTAACAGACTTTACAGGTGAAATAAAAATCTAACTAAATTTGGGATCAGTTTGTCTTGCCTGAGAACAAATGAGTTTATATCTATCCCTTTCTTAAGTTATAAATAATATAATGGTTATAGATTATTCTATGCCTTCTGCTTTCTGTTCAGGGTTAAGGAATACTGGTAGGGCAGTAACTAGGTAAGTCTTTAATTGCTGGGTTTTTTTTTTTAGCAGGTACTTCTTATAAAGACTTGGGTGACTTTAAAATGATAAAAGTCAGAAATCTTTTGTGTGGTATGGTAGTAGTGGTTTGTATTTTTTAGTGGTGGTGGTTTTGTTTTGGTGTTGGTCAGTGGAGTCAATTAGATTTATCCTGCTCCCTTTTGGCCCATGTATATGTATATAGTATGTTTATAAATAAATGCTATTGTTCCTTAAACTTTCCAACAGGGCTAACCTGTCAGTAACATTTTCTTTCTGGTAGCCATTTTTAGTGGTTCCTGTCCTTAGCAAATTTAATTTAGAAGTACTCAAGCTTTTTCCATGTTTGTTATGGGAGGAAAATGTAATGTATGGTCTTCAGACAGTTGGTTCCAGTTGGGTCTCTTTAGTTAAACTAACCTTGCATTGAGAGAAAAGTCTCTATTTTAATAGGTAAGGTCTCATTTGTTTAGCCTGTGTATAAATAGGAAGATGCTTCATGCATGAGAATGAATTATAGGGGAGGTATTTACTTTATAAAGAAGGAGCTCTAAGGGAAAATGAGACTAAAATTAAAGAGTTGCAATAACATAAGTTATTTTTCTCTGAAGAAATCAACCACTCGATGCTTGCTCTAGGATAGTTTTAGGCTGAAAATCAGGCATCGTATGACAATTACTGTAATTCAGTCTAGGATTTGCTTTGTGTAATGCGTTGCGTAGCTTTATACTTCAAAAGGTTGCAAATATTTGGATTGAGCTCTCGAACCATGGAAATATAAGTAACTGATTTAGTTTTTAAGGAAGCTCAATTAGCTGGATCTTTTTGTGGGAAGGTTGTTACAATACATTTTTACAATTTTAATTTCAATATTTTGGAAAAAGTATTTATGTAAATAT
Source organism: Alligator sinensis (assembly GCF_000455745.1). Classification (NCBI taxonomy): domain Eukaryota; kingdom Metazoa; phylum Chordata; order Crocodylia; family Alligatoridae; genus Alligator; species Alligator sinensis. The sequence goes on along the minus strand of NW_005842681.1, from coordinate 478,669 downwards.
AATGCCTTTCAGTATGGGGTAAGGTATAAATTGTTACAATCATTTTCATTATGTAACTTCACATTCACTGAAGCTTAGTCCAAATGCTGATACAAATGTTCTTGGAGGTATAAAAAGATCCTGGTGGTTTCAGTGGAACTAAGATCTTTTGCAAAAGTCAAGGGAAATAAAAACGTGTGTGATTATAGTTCTGCCCCACCCCCCACCCCTGCTCTCTGTTAGTGTATTGTTTGGAGCAAAACAGTATTAGGTTTATGGATATTTATTTTATTTTCTTTTTTATTTTTTGTAGCCATTTAGCCATATTTTGTGTATGTCTGTGTCATTGGTTAGAGATGAATATTGGTAAATGTGAAGTTGACCACAACTTATGTGACCACAAGTTATGTTCTGAACTGTCACCTTGTTAGTTAAGAGAGCCAATCCCTATTTATGTTTTAGTCTGCTTATTTTAGTTTGCTTAAAAAAAAAAAAAAAAGTTCAGTTCAGCAGAGTCGTAACAGGTTAGAGTGAGAGTTAGATTCTACTTGCTTATTAATGTAATTGAGACACATACATGCAATCTCATGGAGGACAGTGTGACTGGATCGGTGTCACCGATAGTGTGACCATATGGGACAATGTGAAATCCAGGACAACCAGAGGTGGGGGCAGGGCTGCTCGGTGCAGCTGTGTTATTACTGTTTAGGCAGCTAAGGGAGTCAATGGCTCGTTAATGATCAGTTCTTACTTTATAAGGGGTAACAGTCTTTCTTTACTGGTCATTCCACTGATTAAGCTAACCTATTTTAGGGAAGTTCTGCTGTCTGCTAGGATTTCCTATTTCACAGTTTGTGCTGCTCTGCCTCCCCACCCTGGGTGGGTCCTGGGTGCTTATTCTAATTTTCACTGGCCAGCTGGGACCAGCCTCCAAAGCTTGGCCGAACTGGGACATATGGTCGTTGTACTGATAGACTAAGATGACCTGCAGCCCTTCTCAGAGTTAAAAATTTTCTTGGGACATACCACATTTGTTAGAGGAACTTTATTCTAACCCTGACTGTTCTCTTGTTTGTATTCACATAGTGGAAGAAACCACTGTGTTTTTTTTTTTTTGTTTTTTTTTTGTTTTTTTTTTTTTTTTAACTTTTCTTGGCGCAAAGGAGGTCTTTGGCTTGGAATGGAAAGGGTTTTGCATTGTGAGCTTAAGGTATATGCTGTATATCCTGTATCTCTGAAAACATCATGGTTGTAAGCAATAGCCTGGGCACTAGGAAGCATGTATTTTAAACATTGCTTTTGGAATCAGTGGTGTGCAGGTCTTGATTTTTGTTATGGAAGTCATTGTAAGGAGATATATTATGATGGAATCTCACGGAAATGCTGGTTGACCTTCTTGAGGTTTAAGCTTCTCTTTTTAAATTGAGAATCTTGCTGAGCATATCCAAGAAGTGCTGACTTGAATGTTTTAAAAAAAATTCTTTAGCTATTCGATTAATCAGTAAACTTAAAAGTTTCACCTCTGGGAGACAAGTTCGGATTTGCTTCAGCTGCTAGGGGAAAGTACAGTATCTGGCTTTAAAAACAAGTGAAGAGTGATCATTATCTGTTTTTAGTTCAGGAGAAGAACAGATTCTCAAAGGAAATGAGGTAGGAATGAAATGGGTCAGAATTGGGGTCCCTAGATGGTAGAAACTGTAACCAGGTCTTGCCATGATTTATAGTAATATTGTTAAAGCACCTAGAACTATAATTTGGAGTTCTCTTACCTTTCTAAAAAAATCAAAAGATGTCTCAAAACACTATTTTGTATGTCATTTGTTAGGACAATAAATCATGGCTACTAAGTCTTGAGCTTTGTGAGTTTTTTGGCTTCCTGTTAACATTGAATACGTATGTCTAAAAACATTCTTAACTTAAAAAAAAATGAATTGGATGAATCTATACAGTGCTAGATTGTAATTTGTAACACTTATGCACCTTTTAAAGATGCATTTTTTAAATTTACTTGCACACTTCAATTCAACTAGTCAGAATTCAAGCCATTCACAAATGCATTTACAAATATGTGACATACGACTTAAATGATAACAACACAGAAAAATCCCTTCTTCCACAGAAGCTTTAAGGTAGTAGGGAAAAATCATTGTAGTGTAAATAAGATTTTTCCATGGCATCAGTTCTGTACTTCAGGCATTCCTTTTGTTAATAAATTACTGCAATACAAAGCATGGTAACAGCATGTTGGCAAGACAGGGAGCATATTTGAAAAATAAGGTATGTTCCTCTTAATTGGGTTCACTGTAGAAGTATGAGAAATGTTCAGCCTCCTTAAAATGTCAGTCATGGCTTTCTGCAGTTACAGTATAACAAAACATCAAAAGCTTTTACTGAGAGACAATACGGGTTGATTTTTCACAAAATTAAAGATAAAAAAAATCATGATACAAGATTCAGACTGAAACAAGGAATGAACCAGAATGTGAGAGGTACTACATTTGGATGGCTATTTGAAGAAAATTGAATGTGGATGATTTCCTGCCCCTCCCCTAATACTGTTCTTTTCCTTAGATTTGCAGCTTCTAAGAAGTGCATAAATTTCAGGATGGCTCTACAACATTAGGGGGTTTCATGCTATTTAAAAAAATTCCTTACAGTAACTTAAATTGATTAGAAATGTATTGAAAATTAGGATTTGATACGTTCTTTATATTTTTCCATGTTACCTAAAACAATGTAAGAGCTGCTTTACACCATTAGAAATTCATTTATATTACGACATTATAAACATAACTAGTGTTTAATACAAGGACCCTATTTCAAATGGAGGGAATTAATTGAGACCAGCTGGAGTAAGTTACTATCCTTAAAGGTCATTATCTGTTTTTATCATTTGTCTAAAGTGATGAACCATTTTCATTTTTTTTCTCATTTCTTTTAAGAGTTTGTGTTAACCTCCTCAATAGAATATGAGGATTTGAGCAATATGATTCACTTTTCCTTTACAAAATGTTCTGTTTGTCTCTCACCTAATAGGTGAAATATTATAGACACTTGGCACCTGATCACTTGCTTCAGATATGTCATCGACTAGGACCACTTCTAGAGCAAGAAATTCCTCAAAGTGTCCCTGGCGTGCAAACACTGCTAGGAGCTGGAAGACAGTCTTTGCTTCGCACAAACAAAAGTATGAAAATCTTATAGGAGCGTAAAGACTTTTCATGTTCTTACACTATTGTGTGGTTGTTCTTCCCTTTTTTTACATTTGCGTCTAATTTTTTCTGAAATAGGTTGCAAACATGTTGTGTGGAAAGGATCTGCTTTGGCTGCATTACACTGTGGAAGGCCTCCAGAGTCGCCAATAAACTATGGTAGCCCACCCAGTATAGGTAAGTCAGTATCATTATGACACTGATGATGTTTGTGTGTGCGGTTTCATGCCTGCCTTTCTTTTTTATTTGTATAACATAATTTTAATAGCATTGAGGTTGTATTTACTTTTGTGCATTGTGCACATTGTGTTTAGCATTACTTCTTTTAGGATGGTTGGTTACTCTGTTTACTAGTTTGAAACATGGTGGGATGTACACTGCATGTCCCAAGGTATACATCCTGTTTTAAAGCTTAATGTTCTTAACTTTTACCTTTTGAGGCATGAGCTTTCTAATGCTTCGTTTAAAAAAAAAATGCGAGACTGTGCAAGTAGCATTTGTTTGGCTAATAACAGTGTTTTCCAAGAAATGGTAAAGCTGTTAATGACCAGTTTGTTCTGTTATGACTGATTGAATTTGGGGTGTGGGGGGTGTTCTGCCTCCACTACTGAAAAATCCAATAGCAGTTTTATAGAGTTATCTGCAAAGAGACTGGGTAATTTGCATCCTTCTAACAGGGAATATTGTTTTCCTATTTATACTGTTTGGTTCTATTTGACTATTAGTTTTTTCTTAGTATAGCATGGAGCATGTCTGTGTTGCCTGGCCTGCAAAATGGCAGAGAATGGGAGTCAGGAGAAGTGAGTGTGGTTTTTTTTGGTTGTGCCATTGCTACCTTGAACCTTTCACTCAGATCTTTGTCACTGAGAAATGTTTCATTAGCCTTTAGCTTTGTTCTAGCCTTTTAATTTTGAAGAAATTCAAGATTATATGTCTGTGTGTGATTTATATAATTCCCTCCAATCTGATATGTGCATGTGTATGTATGAGCTTGGAAGGAATTATATTTCATAAACAGAGATATGTAATATCTTGACCCTCTTCAATCTCGTGTGTGTATGTATGTGTGAGATCTGGGAGGAATTAATAGAGTGAGTTTAAATCTCCTTCTGTTCCAGAAAGGACAGTAAAAGTGAGCAGAAGGTTTCATTTTCCACAAGGACACAGTAACTTAGTGAAAATAGCCAGGTTAGGAATGAATAGAACATACCAGCATGTCTTTGCTTAAAACCGAGTTGAAATATTCTTGTTCTGAAGTTCTTTAGTGGCTTGTTCTTGCTCTGTTTTTAAGTTCTCCAGTAAAACCGGCAATGTCAACATAAGAGCCTTGTTTCATCATTGACCTTCTTCCCCCCCTCAACATTACATTAATACAGATGTAATTGGGAAGACTTTTATGTTTAATATTAATATTTTAAAGCAAACTAAAATGAAATACATGAAAATAAAATTACATCTTGTTGCATTTGGTAAATCTCCAGTTGGCAACTAAATTTTCTTGTATTTCAAGCCCTTAGGTTATGAGTTAGTTATGTTTTCCCTGTTACTTCAGTATTGCCAGTTTGATAGACTTGGGTCTGTCTGTCAGTATTGTAGAGAAGAATAGTACTAAAAGGGAAAGAAGAGCATCTCTTCTTCTGCTCTTGAATCTCCAGTTCGCAACTGTTCTCTTGTGTTTAAGATTTAAGAACGCTTGTGGTGCATGGGCCAAGTCCCGGAGGACTGGAAAAGGGCCAATGTGGTCCCCATTTTCAAGAAGGGGAGGAAGGAGTACCCGGGCAACTATAGGCCAGTCAGTCTCACCTCCATCCTTGGCAAAGTCTTTGAAAAAATTATCAAGGCTCACATTTGTGAGAGCCCGGCAGGACAAATTATGCTGAGGGGAAACCAGCAC
>NW_005842681.1:467529-472609 GCF_000455745.1 Alligator sinensis | reverse complement strand
GGGGTCATCTAGACCCAGCGCTCTTTCCTGCTTATGCAGGGGGTTGGACTCGATGATCTATTGAGGTCCCTTCCGACCCTAACATCTATGAATCCAGGCATTACAGTTAAAAAGTAATTTGTTTTAAAGAATTCTGAATGTAGATATACGCAGACAAGGTTCTTTGGGTAAATCTGATATCTTTTAGTAGACCAACTAAAACAGTTGGAAAAATTCTTCTTTTCAAGCTTCAGAATAGAGTGAGTTTTGTCAGAATAGAGTGGATTGTGAAAACTTGAACTGCAATTTAAGTAGTTGATGACAACTTGCCAACTTTCTCAGTTGTTGATATGATTTTACTATTAAGATATGTTTGTAAAAATAGCACTTGACAGTCTGTTAGTCTTCCAGCGTCTTCAGAATCAAATCTGATTGGTATATGAATGAAAAGGCTGCGTTTCTGATTTTTGGATTTGCAAAGCCAGTGGGAAAATCTGAGAACATTTTGGTTCCATGCCCCACCAAAAGTAAAGGCTGCTTGCAGATGTGAAAAAAAACCAAAAACAAAACAGCATCTTACTTTAAACTTGGCGCGCTTCAATGCTGAGCCCAGCGCATGCCCAGAAAAAGCAGCGTGTTAGCTGAACCTGGCTTGCCCAGTTTCTGTATAGATTGGGTGCTTTACTGGGGCTTTTTGGCAATTTTATCTAATCGCTGATTGAATCAGCTTTAGCTAAAAGTACCAAAAAGCACCGCTGAAGCACCTGATCTATACAGCTGCTGTGGAGCTTGGTCAAAGTAACGTGCTGCTGCTTCTGGCAAAGCATATTTTGTGTGTTTTGGTTTTGTTTTGTTTTTTTCCTTTCACATCCATCAGTGCCTGAAGATTCCACTTTGTTCTCCCGTGGTGTTTTTGACTGTGTAGGACAGGGATCAGCAACGTTTTTGGGCAGAGCGCCAAAAACACCAGCAAACTTGACTTGTAACATGTTGGCATGCCAGCGATAGGTGGTGGGAAAGCCACGAGGGGCCCAGTCTTTGTAGCAGTGCAGCCCTGGCCCCTTCCCTGCTATCCACCTAGAGGCCCATATGCCAAGCAGAATGCCTTCAAGTGCCACACTGGCACCTATGCCAGGGCTTGCCTGTACCCTGGTGTAGGACAGAAGAGCAAAAGGAGTTAAATTTATTTCTTAGTCTGCAATTTTTCCTTTAAAAATAATATACAAACTGGATTGTATTATGTATAGTCTCAACAGAAACTGCAAATTCTTACCCGAGTAGCTGGACTTGCTTGTGTCTCCCAATAGGTCAGCTGCTTTGTTTATTCTTTTTGATCTCATTTTAAGACCATTTAGAATATTTTGATGAATCAGAGGGCTATGTTTGGGATATATGCAGAGGCTATTGATGTTTCAAGCAAACTGATTTTACTGGGATATGAAAATAGAGATTTATGAAAGTACATCTTGAATTGCCCTTAGTCCAAGTGAATTCAAAAGATGTATTTTTAAATGTACAGGCTGATGTCTCTTGTATCAGATGGTTCAAGATAAACAGTCCTGTGCAGAAAGTGCAAGCTATCTCAATTTTTCCTCTGCAGTATTGAGTAGGACAGACGGTCCTCTTGCAAAAGTATCTTCAGCAAACATGTATGTGGTGATGGACAAGATTAAGAAGCTTGTCACTAGGAAGCAAAGGGATGGGCAGAGCCATATATTAAATTTAAGGCCGGGGAAGAAAATATGCAAATTTTTTTCTTTTTTCTTTACTGTACGTAATAGGTTAATTGAAGGATGGACAGTCATTTCCTGATGCCTCATGGGAGGGAATATTTGAGGTCTTGTCAGGCATTATAAGAATGGATAAATTATTTTTCATATATTTAGTTCAGAATACCAGGTGAAAAGCTCATATAATATAGCTTGTTCTTTGCTGATCTTAGTTTTTGGATCAAGACGTTGTGTGTGTTGTTACATTCTGTCCTGGTCATGCATAGATGTAGAGGCACCTGAACCACGCGTATCCATTTTAGGTTGATTTCTTCTCCCCTCCCCCCAGTCATGACTATTAAGATTCTGCTTGGGAACTTTTGACTTGTCTACTTTATTGTCTTCTAGAAATGAAAACTGCTTGTTACTTGAAGTATCATAGGTTGGGGTGGAAAGCATTGTTTTTGTGTGTTATCTCAATACTCATGCAATCAACTCGATAAATGCTGCTCTCTCAGGGTAGATTTGATGTAAATCACTGGTCAGGAAGCCTCAATTTTAATCATTGCTTTCTACAAAAAGTGTGTTCTTGTTGTTTGATACCCTTTATTAATTTAACTTCGTACTTTTAGAGAGAGGTTAGGGCTTGACTGTATGTACACAAACTTGCAGAGAGCCAATAGGACTGATGGGTGGGGAATCAGGTCTGTTATCTCTTATCTCCATATACTGCGGTTAACAAGAATGCTATCTCTGCAGACAATGAACTCTCCCTGTGCCTGAAGAACGGTGTTTGTGCCTGACAGCTTGCAAAGAACAATTTTTCCAATTACTTAGTTCAGGGGTGGGCAAAACGCGGCCATTCTATCTGGCCCGCGGGGCTCCTAAAAAATTTAGAAAATTAATGTTTATCTGTCTCCGGCTGCCTGTCATGCGGCCGTTGATGGTTTGCCAAAACTCGGTAAGTGGCCCTCTGCCCAAAATAATTGCCTGCTGCTGTTTTAGTTGGTCTAATAGAAGATATCACATCTATCCAAATAACTTGGGGTCATCTGCCTATGGGCTCTGGAGATGCAAATTCACAGTTTGAGAACTGAAACTAAGTATCATGGATGCTTAATGGGATCTTCTAGACTGAGTACTGAGTCCCACTGGGTAGAGTGGTTTTCTTTAATCTTTACTAATCTATAGAGGAACCTCTGGGAAACCCATGAGATTGGGCCCCTCATATAGTCCTTGGCCTATTGTGACCTATTTATAAAACTTCTAAAAAGGTTACATGAATATATTGTCGCAAATAGTATATAATTAGAAGTTATAATCCCTATTCCATGACGATATCTTGGAGCTTTAATGTGTCTTATAACTATCTTTTATAGAAGTTAAAAAAAAAAAAAAAAAAAATCTTAACAAAAAAAGCTAAAATACGATTAAATAAAACAAAATTGGATTTTATTTCAAGCGGATTTTTTTAATTGTTGTTTTTTATTCACCTTGTAGTTTCTGAAGTTTTGGGCTGTCAAATATAAAGTCCTCTTTGTGTGGCATTTTGGAGGACTGAACTTCCAATAGTTTAGTGGTAGAGTATTAAGATTTTTTTAGTTAATGGTTATTATCTTCCTGCCAAGTATTTAGGAGAAGTCTAGACAGAGGAGGGGAGATGTAGAATTTAACTGTCATCCTTACTTTGTTGCATGATTGGGCCTTTGAACTGGGAAATAAAAATGGTTTATAAAATCAATAGCAGTATTGAATTTAAACAACACTTCAAAATTGGTTGGCAGAGTGGATCCTTTTGATAAAAATTGCGTGTGATGAGAGATCCAACAAGTTTCCTGTAAGACTTAATTTAAAAAAAATACTTTTAGTAGAAGATGGTTACTCTTAAAGCACCAGACAGGCTTCCAGGATTAAAACTACTTCAGCCTACCAGTATAACCCTTTTTCAGGTCCTGTAAACTTTTCCAAGCACTGGTGGCTAGGTTTGGAACTGCACAGAATTTTCATTTATTTTTAGAACTTTGGCTTTGAACCTTACCTGTTCAAAGCATTTATATTTTTGGTTCATCATAGTTATAATAAACCAAAATTAAAATATGATGATCCTTTTGGGGAGATGAGTTGGAATGACATACTTTTCTAAGTTGAGCTGTCATGTTTGTTGTCTGTATATTTCCTCCCAAGAACCCTTTTTTACTGAGAGCTAAAATTAAAAAAAACAAAACAAAACGTGAAACCCCCAAACCTTAAAAAATATTATTCAGGCTGCATAGACCAAAGTTGAAGAGCAGAGAGAATATTTAATTTTGCCTTCTACAGTCTTTTCTGCATCTCACTGGGCATTCACCCAGGTTCCCTGTCTTGCTAACGAGCCCATCAAACACAAGAATAATGAGAAACTTAAGGAAATTCTTAATTTTGTACCAGCCACTTTGAAGGTGGTTGCTTAAGACAAAATTAAAACACATCTGGATTAATTCATACATTTCAAAGAAATGATTTATTTACAGCCTACACAAACTCTTGTATGTTCATATCAACTGAGCTATTTTTGTCAAATTGCTAATTTCTGCATGCACAAATTAAATGTTTTGTAAAAACTGCCTAAATGCTAATTTCAATGCTAAAAATGCAAACCACATTTTAAAGAATTTTTTTAACTACTTCCTTTAGGTAGGGGAGGATGTAGAAGCAGAAAGGATTGCTGAAAGGACTGTAGGTTGCTGAAAACGGAGTTCCGTGGCTCTGGGCTTTGAAGTCATTGCAGAAAGTTGGCCTCTTAGTCATGGGAATCCTGAACTAACTCAGCTGCTTTTCCTCTTTAAAAACATTTAGAGGACACCTACTGAAAATCTATCTTAATATTGCTGATAGTGATTCATTGTTGTAAGATTTCGTGACCTCTTCAACTGGTTCATTTTTTGTTTTTTGTTTTTTTTGTTTTTTGGTTGTGATCTCTTCCTCAACAGAGATGTTCTATAAGGAGTCTAACTTGTTACTTTGCTTCTTAATGCATTTAAATTGAGTAGTGCTGTTGCATTAGCTTTGGGGCAGGGTTTTTTGGAAATACCATCATGGCTGAAATAATCATTTTAAAGGTGTATGAAAAACCTACTCAAAGGTGAAAGGAATTGTATAACAGAACGAGCAAAAAAGTCGTAAAGTATCAGTTCACACCCACACACACTAGTGAATTGTCTGTGATGAATAACCGGGGGAGTGGGGGTGGGCCACCTATATGCTCCAGAAGCAGGTGGGGGAGAAGCTTGCCCCACTGTCCATCTGCCAGCACCCCGTACCACTGCTTCCTCCAGTACCACTGGCCTTGCCTCCCCTGAGCCCTGCTCTTCAGAGGCAGCGGAGCACCGCCATGATGGCTGGGACAGAGCAGG
>NW_005842681.1:466448-467498 GCF_000455745.1 Alligator sinensis | reverse complement strand
GAGCCCTCGCTTCCCCCCCCCCCCCCCCCCCCCGCTCTGTCCCTGCTGTCATGGCAGTGCCCCACACTCTGGTTGTTTCACTAACCAGTCAGAGTGCTCCGAGAGCATTGTGGATGGACAGACAGACAGACTAAGCCCTTTTGTCACGGCCCGGTAATAGTCGCCTGGATCTGAGAGAAGGTTTATTTAAACAACTGTGTTTAACAAAGGGATGGTTACAAGTAACAATAAAATACCAAATGTGACTATAACATACAATAAAACAACAAACATAAACATATACCAATGGCACTTATCGGTCAGAGCCAGTTGCCAAGTGTGCGCACTTTCTGTCCACTTAGGCTTTGTTAGCCTCTCACAAGTCGGGCGTCCCTGAATTTGTCAGCTGACTGGCCGGTGAGGCGTGGTCTATGTCACAACCCAGTGATTTTGGTGCCTTGGCACGATGGAATTTTCCTGCCACATGAGAGCCTCTTGCACAGCAAAAGTTTTTGTTGCAACAGAAAAACCCCGGTGCAAGAGAGTTCCCGCCATTTGAATGCAAATTTGTGTCCCGCTCTTGGCCAGTTCTAAATTATTCCTACGTGGCGGCTAGTAATTGGCTTGCTAAGCCGTTTAAAATTCCGTGCGACTTCCGCCCAAGTCGGAGAACTTTGAGCACGCTGCAGAGTGCCTCTAAAGAGATCTGACTTGCGGCTGAGCTGATCGATAGACTGATCACCTGTCGATTCTTGTCCCCGTCGCCGAGCGCAATCCTCGACGTACCCTTTCCCCGCCGGCTTAATTTGTGGACGGATTGACTGGCTTGAGCCTTGCGAGCTGGAACAACTCACATAGTTGTTGAAACGACCGGACTGTCTGCGTCGCGGCTACAAGCAGCGTAAGTAAAGTTTTTGCAACCACTAAGCTTTGTCTGCCTCTCCATTCACCAGCCCGCCCAGCGAACGGCTAATTTCTAAATCACCTCGAGTCGGCTCTTGCCGTCCGAGACACGGCGACGAGGATGGGATCTAAGGGCACGGTGATGGAGATAAACCTAATCTGGTGCTG
>NW_005842681.1:462350-465067 GCF_000455745.1 Alligator sinensis | reverse complement strand
GGTATCCGGAGGAGCAAATGCCGTTACGCTCCGACTCTTTTTGAACCCGATGGCCGGTCAGCCAGTGGGAAATCTCTTAGGACATCTCGCACGACTGCAGGCACTCATGAAACAGAGTGAAGAAACTTCTGATGATATAAGAGACCGATCCTCAGCATACCCAGCCGAAACACTGAGACCTAAACGTCAGGAGTTTAACCCCTGGCGAGAGCCATGGTAGTCACCTCCAAGAGCCCCGAAGGAAAGAACTACAAAGGAAAGGAATATATTTGGTTTTCTTCTCGCCCGCTCTGGACTTACAAAGACTCAGTTGCAAGTTCTGGGAGAAAGGGGCCAACCTCGTCTAGCCGACGCATTGGGATTTAAATTCGAGGACCCACCAAAAAACGAATAATGGCCGTCGGCTCTGCCGGCGGCCTTCTCCAACTCAAACCCGACCCTGCTGATTCTCGTCCATACGCCGAGCTCACTGTTTACAACCCTACCGATCTGGATGACCAACAACAAGTATTCTTCCTTCTCGATACCGGAGCTCAAACCAATGTGATTACCTCATCAAAAGACCACCAAAACGATTAAGGTACAAGGGCTTAATGCTATTGCAGTCACCACAAAGGTCAAATTCTCAGTCCAAGGCCACCGATACCCCTTAGAGGCTGTCCTAGGGGGCATCAACATTTTAGGAATCCCGGGGATAAATGCGCTTGACCTTAAAGAACAAGTGCTACAAGGATTACCCATTATTATCCCAGAACAGGATTGGCATCGACCAACGCTTCGTAACACCTCCACCTGGCGATATCGACCAATCCCAACTAAAGGTTCTCTAAAAAAGTCCCTTATTGACCTCTTGCGGCGACTCGAGCAACGACGCTGTATTAAGACCATAACTGCTAGCACCTACCTGTCATCAGGATGGGGAGTTGCGAAACCTGGAAAGCCTAACGAAGCCCAGCTGGTCGTGGACTATAGAGAGGTTAACAAAACCTGTGGGCAAACAGGAACAGGATGTGTTTCAATACGGACAAGTGCAGGGTGCTGCACTTGGGTAGTAGGAACCAGCAGCACACTTATACGATGGGGAACTCCCTACTTGAGAGCACGGAGGCGGAAAGGGATCTTGGTGTCATTATTGACTCCAAGATGAACATGGGCCGACAATGCGAGGTCATGGTTGGCAGGGCTAACCGGACCTTGTCGTGCATCCACAGGTGCATCTCGAGTAGAGCCAGGGAGGTGATCCTCCCCCTCTATGCGACGCTGGTCAGGCCGCAGCTGGAGTATTGTGTCCAGTTCTGTGCGCCCCATTTCAGGAGGGATGTGGACAACATGGAGAGGGTCCAGAGGAGGGCCACCCGCATGATCCGGGGACAACAGGGCAGACCCTACAGTGAGAGACTGCGGGACCTGAACCTATTCAGCCTCCACAAGAGAAGGCTGAGGGGGGACCTGGTGACCGTCTATAAACTCACTAGGGGGAACCAGAAGGGTTTGGGGGAGACGCTGTTTCCCCTAGCCCCCGCTGGCATAACAAGGAGTAATGGGCACAAGTTGATGGAGAGGAGGTACAGATTGGACATCCGAAAAAACTACTTCACAGTCAGGGCGGCTAGGAGCTGGAACCAACTTCCAAGGGAGGTGGTGCTGGCCCCTACCCTGGGGATCTTTAAGAAGAGGCTGGATACCTACCTGGCTGGACTCATTTGAGTCCCGTTTTTGTTTTTAGGGTGAGTGGTTTTGTTTGTGTTTTTGGGTTGTTCTCCCGCCCTGGCGGGGGGTCGGGCTAGAAGATCTATTAGGTCCCTTCCGACCCTAAAACTATGAAACTATGAAAATAAAAGATTTTTTAGGCTGAAGCAACATGCATCACCATCCACATTTCAAAAAAGGTATGGAGTATCGACTAAGCACACAATGTCTACCCTTGTACTTTCTGTAACTGATAACAGAAAACCAGCCATGAATGTTGTCATTTGTTTTTTTTCTTTTGAAAAAAAAAAAGAACATAGTTAAATGTTTGGAGTTATGAAAACAAAAATACTGCTTAGCAAGTTTACTTGAAATAATCACATTAAAAAAAATTTCTTACCACTGCCACCATTTCTGCTGCAGTTCCTCTTGAACATCTGATTATAGGAATAGCTCCTATTAAAAAGATACAGTGACCTCTATTTACATTTATGTCACAATAATTCAGATGATAAGTTTGGAATCTCACATGATGGTCCTAACATCGATCCATTAAAAACATTCCTCCCTGTTACTAAGAGGCACTTTCAACAGCTTTTGGGTCATTTGAATTGGTATCGGCATTATGTTGGACCCAGTGATTTGGCACTCCTCACCAAGTTGCAGCGACAGATCCGTAAGAAATCCCGAAAGTCCACGCCCTGGATGATAAGAGATCAGTGGAACCTGCTTCGCCTGTTAGCTACAGTTAAAGATACACAGCTCCATGCCATCGATCTGGTTGAGTCACTAACTGTAACCCTTGGGTTCACCACAAACCACGTGTGGGCTGTCGTGCATAACCCTCGCGATGAGCTAGTATACACGGCCCATAAGACACTTCAAGCGGCACAACATCGATATGGAGCTGTAGGAAAAATCCTTCTAGCTGAACAACTGGTGGAGCCATTAGCAAGGGGGCATGGGACGTTACGCGCTCCCGGTGCCACATTATTACCCTTGCTGGATGCGGAAAAAATCGACCCATG
>NW_005842681.1:460366-460756 GCF_000455745.1 Alligator sinensis | reverse complement strand
GAGACAGCGAATGTCCATCCGCTCAGGACTTGCTATGACACTGTTTTCTCTCATTTTTACTAAGTATTTTAATTGACATTGTCTGTTATAGGAGAAGACGGACTGACTAATAAACGAGGGGAGTCCCAAGCAGATGTTCTCCAATCAGACGATGATCAATAGTTGTTGTTATATGTTCAAGTTATTATATTTTATGGTTTGTTAAGAAGACCGGTCTATCAAATTGTTTGTGTATATATTGGTAGTTAAAGCTTTGCCAGGTCAGTAAATCCTGAAACAAAAATGCCTTATGATGTGCTCATGTGTCTAAAATTCCAGTTGTGCCGTCGGCAAGGGGGCATGTCACAACCCAGTGATTTTGGTGCCTCGGCACGATGGAATTTTCCCGCC
>NW_005842681.1:453158-460256 GCF_000455745.1 Alligator sinensis | reverse complement strand
ATCCTAGGTGGCGGCTAGTAATTGGCTTGCTAGCCGTTTAAAATTTCGTGCGACTTCTGCCTAAGTCGGAGAACTTTGAGCACGCTGCAGAGTGCCTCGAAAGAGATCTGACTTGCAGCTGAGCTGATCGATACACCGGTCACCTATCGATTCTTCTCCCCGCTGCCGAGTGTAATCCTCGACGTACCCTTTCCCCGCCGGCTTAATTTGTGGACGGATTGACTGGCTTGAGCCTTGCGAGCTGGAACAACTCGCATAGTTGTTGAAACGACCGGACCGTCTGCGTCGCGGCTGCACGCGGCGTAAGTAAAGTTTTTGCAACCACTAAGCTTTGTCTGCCTCTCCATTCACCAGCCCGCCCAGCGAACGGGTAATTTCTAAATCACCTCGAGTTGGCTCTGGCCGTCCGAGACAATCTAATGTGATTCTCATCGCTACCTCAGTCTCTGACTGATCGAGTCGAAGGTGATGGTCCCAGCGTCTATCTCAAACATCTCCACTGCTGTTTGGGCGCGCTGAGACTTTGTGAGTGGCTCAGCCAACACTATAATCTTAGGTTTTGAATCATGCTCTTATTTGGAAGACGTCATCCCTTATGGATACAAGCCTCAGAAAGCACGCATCATCGCTTAGGAGAAAATGCATAGTTGTTTACCTGCAAGACTGAGCTATGGAAATTCCCCAAACCCCACTGAGAATTCCCCCCACACCCTTTATTATATAATAATTTGAAATACTATTTCATAGGAGAGAAATTATTAAAAAAAAAAATACTTGCAGCTAAATAGATGATTTATATCTGCTTTTCCAAGCTATGCTTATAAAATTTTGTTTAATGCGGTCTAGTGTTTCAGTGTTAATGCTCATAGCTTTACAGAACAGTCAAAGTGCGGTCTCCTGTACACCATCTGTGCATAATGAAGTGCTTGAAGGAATAAAACTTCAGTCTCCCACTTTTTGAGGAGAGAGTGCTGCATTTAAAACCAAATCTTCATCTGTTGATTTTATAGTAAGAGTAAATTGAATCTTTAGTTTTCCTATCTGTAAAATATAAATGAGGCAGAGAAGTGAAAGAGCTGGTATTAGTACACACTTTTTTTTTCTGCCCATGTCTCTTAGGGCAGTGTTTTTCAACCTGTAGGTCACAACCCAAAATTTGGTCCCACTAATATATGGAAGAGTCATGAACAAACTTTAAAAATGTATTGTCCTTTAAAGGAGAAAAACATGGGAGATGTGTTGCTTTTCTCATGCAGGCTGTCAGAATTGCAGCCTGCAAGGGGCTGCTTGGGGTCCCTAATGCGCGACACACCCACCCTCTGCCCCACACACAGGGGAGTGGGGTCTGGGTACATGAGTCGGCCAGTCCCAACTCAGTACCCCTCACTCCCAACCTGCCATCAGTGTTTACAGATAGGTCTGGGTACAAAAAAGGTTGAGAACCACTGTCTTAAGCAGTTTTGTGCAACTCTTAAGAGTTTTTGTTTAACTCGGACTATTTAATTGTACCGCCTCTGTCAAAGGATTTGCTTGTCAGAACTGCATTTGCTTTGTCATGAGTTTTTACTTCTATTGGTCTAGAAAAGCTAGCTCATCTAGAAGGAACCAAGCTAGAAATTATTTTTTTGTCTGCATCATCAATAGAAACAAACCCTTCAATCATCAAGGGATGCACTGATAGAAATTTTTTGGGCTGATACTCATGGCTGATTTTTAATGAGTCATATTGGCCGATACTTATCCAATTCAGATGTGCAGCCCTGCAGCATAGAGAACAGCTGGGTCTGGCTGGTAAGTCTGTTGGGAGGGAAGGAGTGGGGCTGGGGCAGGTGATGCTGGGGCAGGGCAGAGGGTGGAGCCACAGCTCATCTCGGGGGAGGAGGGGTGGCTCCTGCTGCTGTGCACACCCTGGGAGGGTTTGAGTGTAGGGTGGGGAAGGGCTCGTGCCCCCAGATCTGTGTATAGAGTAGGGCGGGGTGCTGCTGTGGTCTGGGGCTGGGAGCAGCGTCAGGCTCTTCCTGATGGTGGACTGGGACAGGCTGTGCTCAGGTCACACAGCGGCAGTGCTGGGAGCGGGGCTATAGTGAATTTTGGGGTAGCTGCAGCCGAATCTGTGCTCCCAGTGCTGCCACTGGCACCCATCCCGAGCACAGCCTGGCCCAGCCCACTGCTGGGAAAAGCCTGGAACAGCCCCAGCCTGCAGCGGCAGCCCCCCTCCCTCCCACATAGATCCGTGGGGTATATGCTGTCCTGGGGTGTGTACAGCGGTGGGAACAACCCCTGTGCCCCCTGGACAAGCTACGGATCCGCCCCATGCTCTGCCACAGCCGGGCCCTGCCCCAGCCCCACTCCTTATCTCACTGTGGGAGCCTCAATCTGCCCCCCTTCCCGCACAACCAACTTACCAGCCAGACCAGGCTGCTATCCATGCTGCTGGGCTGCGCTCCTGACTGCCTGTGTGCAGCTGCGCTGCAGCTGCACACATGCACACGGCATTTATCGGCCACATCAGACAGAAAAAGGCTGATTGCCAATGCTCTCAATTTTTCCCAAATCGGTGCTGATCCAATATGGGACCGATGTATCGGTGCACCTTTACAGTCATCTGTGCAAACTAACTGAATGTGAATGGGATTGCACAGAAATCAGAAGGTATGTTCTGAAAGCCAGGGGGTTACACTGCCTTAATTTACAGGTTTTCCTCTTTTTTTTTATGCAGTACATGTGTTCCTGGAGAATGGTGCATAAATCGAATTCACATAAAGTGGACCCAGTTTACAATGGAACACATAGGGATATGTTCCCATGGTGGTGATAGAGGGGAGGGAGTAAGGCTGGGTTTAGGGGAGGGGTGTGGCACAGCTCTTTGGCAGCTCCTGGGCCTGCAGCAGGCACCAAAGCGGTGGGAACTGAGTGGGTGCGGAATGCGGGGGGCTCAGCTTTTGTTGCTATGTGCCCCCTGGGAGAGCTGCGGGTTGAGGGGCTGTGCTGGCTCTTGCTGGGGGTGGGGTGCAGGCCCTTGGATCTGCGTGTGGGACAAGAGCAAGCTGCCACTGCAGGCTGGGGCCGGTGGTGCCACCGGGCTCTTCCTGGCACTTGGCGGGCAGGTTGGGGGACCTACAGCAAATTCTGGGGTGGCCAGCCCCCCTCCCAGTGCCATTGCCTCATTCCTGCAAGCAAGGCTGGGGTTGGCGGCAGCACCGGGTTCTTCCTGGCACTCCAGGCACCGTGCCCTGAACCTCCTGGGGCTCCTCCGTACTCGCCTCAGCTACTGCAGCAGACCTGGGAGCAGACACCACCTGCCTGCACCACAGCATGGTGCAGCCCAGTGGCTGGGGTGAGTGGGGACAAGCAGAGCCCTGATTGCATAAGTGTGAATTTACTGCGAACATAAGGAATTTTGGGTAGAAAAAGGGTGATTGCATAAGAGTGAATTCGCATATATAGAACCCGCATAAATAGAGGGAAACCTGTACATTATAACTTGCTTTCAGAATTTTTTTTTATAGCAGGTTGCATGTGAACTTAGCCCTCCAAACTCCAACATACAAGTTATTACTAACTCTGCTTCTTGAAATGATTAAATTTTATGTGCAAATCCTTGAGACAATGCATATGGAATTTCTACCTTGTTAGAGAAACTGCAAAGTGAAGCCATATGTGTGTATCTATCTTACATTGTAAAATGTTCATCTGTAACAACTGGTATCGTGATAAAGTTGCCATCTTAATCTAGTTTAATCATGTGGTACTTTTACTTGCTCTTCGATCCAGAATCTTGTGCGTACTTCAGAACTCGATGGACAAATGAATAGTAAGAAATCAAAGACCAGTACAAATTTTACTTATACTTTTACTTATGAAGACCTAGCTATAAACTGTCTTAGTCTCCAAAAAGACATCCTCTGACCATGACTCTTGGTCCAGTATTTGTTTTCCTTCTTTTGCCCATGCTTCCTTCCTCTGCCATTAGTGTCAATGAAATTCTTCCCTTCAGGGCCAAAGAAATGTATATCGGGTGTCTGGAGATGCAGACCTTTTGGGTTTGCAGTGAAGCAAAGGTCCCTATCGGCGTGATGGAGGAAAGTGACGTAAGCCTTCCCAACTTGAGTTCCTGAGGATTTGAGGCCATAACATTCAGGTCATGATAGACAACTTTGCTGTGTTTTATATAGCATGCAGGGAGTTGAGGTCTGTTCAGCTCAACTGGAAAGCAGCTCAGCTTATGCTGTGGCACACACATCAGATAAATTATTCATAGTGCACTTCCTGATATCAAAATGCCATGGCAGATTGCCTCAGAAGAGTAATCTTCACATGTGAGTGGGAAATCATGGACTGTATCCTGGAGACAGATGCTACCCAAAGCTCTCTCTTTGCAACTGATGTCCAGAAGAAATATCCCTCCTGCTTGAGAGGAGGCCTCAGTTGAGGCTCAGTGTCAGGATGCCTTTCTAATCTTGTTCCTAGCCATGCCCCTGATTCCCTACATCATTTGTAATGTCTGTCCTGCTGTTTTTGATTGTCTTGCATGGCAGAAGCAATTTTGGTAGGTAAAACCCATGTTCATTCATAGTAAGACATCAGTGTCTTCTTTCAGAGTGAAATTTTTCACTTGCTGCAATTCCAGTACTTTTCTCCAACAACTCCCAGTGTTCTAGACAGCCTGTTAGATTGATATTCCTAACTCCTAATCCTTCTGTTAGCATAGCCAACAAATGAGCATGATGTGTTAAAATATTATGTTCTTTACCTTCTGTAACCTTGAACATTATCAAGAACTGAGTGATGAAGGTGTTTTCCATAGTTACACCTCTTTTCCACAGTTGGACCTGAATCTAGTTCTCATATAACTATCATGGGCTTACCTTTTAAGACAATGGTGACTTGTTAACTGCCCCTTGTCTCCATGATGGAGTTGTTTTTGATAAGTTACCTCTGTGAGAAGGGCTCACAAGATCAAGTTTTTGTGATGGAATTCCTTCCCCATACTTTTCTTCTCTATTAAGATAGTACTTGTGAAACTCCTGAGGCATGTCCCTTGAGTTTTGCTTGAGTTAAGAGGAATTCTTATTAGTCTTTTTCCTGGAACTGCATGCCTCTTGCATCTGCATTAAGAACCTGCATTAGGGGTCAGCAGCCTTTCACAAATGAGGGCTGCAGCTTATAACCTGGCTGGTGCCATGGGCTGCTCCAGAGGATGAGCAGTGAGGCTGCAGTGAGGATGAGCAGCCCTCCACTTGGACTGTAGAAGTTGGCTGTAGGCAATCCATTAGCAAAACATGCACCAGATGAAAGAGCTGGGGCATCGACACGCCCTTAGTAAAATGTGAACTAGACTGGACCTTTGCAGTTCAAATCTGGCCTGTTGTCTGTAGGTTGCTAGCCACTAGTTCAGAAAAAAATTGCCAGAATCAACTTCATTCCGTGTGGGAGAAATGTATGTTCATTCAGCGTGCCCCAGAATATGTGGGCTACTTTATTTTACCTGGACTGACAGTGGACTCGGTGAATAAAAAGTGTTTGTATTCAATGCCAGTTCTCTTCTTCCTGTGTGAGATGAACATGCAAGCTGTTGATCTGCATTGGTTCAGTGGTAGAGCCTGGAGTGGAGGGAGAGGATGAATGACACTAGGGAAATGCAGCTGGATCTGTTCTGAGGGCTCATTTTTCAAGAGGTGCACTATAAAATGGTTATAACTGGATGTACCCCTCTCTCTCTCTCTCTCTCCTCCCCCCCCCTCAACCCCACCCCAAAACAAACAAAAAGCTTGACAAGTTTGGTACAGCTGTGTCTTCATAAAGAGAAGGTTTTCTCACAAGAAAACCACTCTCTCTCCAATCTCTCAGTCCTTATCCTCAAAGGAAACTTACAAAACACTTCCCAGAGACGAGCCTATGAACTCCACTTCATCAACCTCCTGGATACTAAAAATCATGGACTAGATAGAGACATTGGATTTATGACACATTATAAGCTGCCTGACATCTGACTCCCCAGGGATCTCTCCACTTTCATCCCCCTTCTCTCTCTTCCCCCCACTCCCACCTGTCTCTCACTCATTGACTCCTCAGTCTACATTTTCACTGACTACCTGTCTTGTATGCATACCAGCCCAGCTGCTGACTTCTTTACTTTTCATTCCATCCAGGAAGAGCACACACCAACTGCTGAAACTTCCTTAGCCTGACGAAGGGTTTTTGAACCTGAAAGCTTGCTTAATAATTATTTTCCAACTATTTGGGTTGGTCTAATAAAAGATATCAGATTCACCCAAGGAACCTTGTCTGCCTATGTCTTCATGATGCATTTAGACTTTTGTAAGGCATTTGATGTTTATAATTTTAAAAAGTAATAATAAAGCAGTTGCTCTATTAAATGGCTTAAATTGATTAATCAAAAAGAACATAGAATAAAAAGTGTCATTCAGCAGAGGTGTTTCTAGTGGAGTGCTAGAAAGATTCGTTCTTGTAAAAATGGTATTCACTATTTTTTTTAAATCAATTTTATGAAATAAAATATAAAATTATAGTTGGTAAGATCTACCTGTGACATAAGTTGGGACAATGGTCAATCATGGGAATAGGTCAGTTATACACATCAACTTGGATCACTTGGAAAAGTAGGCGTAAGCAAAGGTGCATTTTAACATAATAGACTTCCAGGACATATATCTAGCAACAAAAAAATGTAGGTCATTTTTATAAAATAGGGAAGAATATGCAGGTTTTTTTCTAGTGCATCCTGGGAAGGCGTGATTGAAAAGGAGTTGGGATAATGCTAGATAACTGGTTGAACATGAGCTTGTACTGCGGTGCCATAGCTGAGAGGGTTAAGGTAAATCTCTGGGTATACCAAATGGGAAGTAGGAATAGAGATGGAATTGCCTCCCATATAACATTAGTGATGTCACTTTTGGAACATGGACTGCTCGCAGACACTAAAAACAAAAGCAAAGACCCCCCCCCCCCCGCGCACGCTTTAGTGGAAGAAGCAGTGCATTACTTCAACCTGCCTCTGTGACGTTTGTTTAGAACGGGCTCTTCGGAGGGACGTTTGTATAGAACGGGCGCTGCTCTTCCCCCCCCCCCCCTCCC
>NW_005842681.1:444666-453148 GCF_000455745.1 Alligator sinensis | reverse complement strand
TTTCCCTCCCCTGGCTGCTGTGGCAAGAATGGGGGAAATGGGCCCAGACCCCAAGCAGGAGAAGGGAAGTAGACCTGAATGTGGGGTGGCCACGGTTCTCCTTGCCCGCCTGCTACTCCCCCATCATCCTTGACGGGCATTTGGCTAATACTCTAAGAAGGATGTCAAAGCTTAGAGCACTGTCATCATTTAAACTGAGAAATTCTGTTACTATTTCCTGTACTGTTCTGATGTAGATGCAGGGGCAATGTGTAGGGGGTGCACGTGTACCCCCTGAGCGTGCGGTGAACCCCCTACAAAAAGGTGGCGCCGACACTGTTGGTGGTGCCTGCAGGTGGTTGCCACCCCACTGCTGACACCGGTGATGTCTGTGGGCGGTCTGCCACCCCGGCTGGCTGTGTGTGGTTGCCGACCCTTGGTTGGTGCTTGGCGCTTCCGACAGCGCCACTGGCATCTGCAGGAGCTCCCTCGCTCGCTGCTGCCGAGCTTCTCCCACTGCCTCCATGCCCCCCCCCAGCTGCTGGAGGTACTAGTCATTCATGTGTAGATGTGAAACAAGATGGAAGTTAAATCTCTGAAGGACATCTCCTTTGCTAACAACCCGTTCGTTAGTGAAGTTTCTCATCAAAAACAAACATTTCATCTGGTTTTAGCACTTTCTTGGCAACCTCTGCTATTGTGGAGTCATTTAATGGTTTCTGTGTTCAGTGGTGTTATACCACAGAAGCCTAGTAATACCGAAGAAGTAAGTGTTTAGGGCTAGATCCACAAGATGCTTATATGCCTATCCTCAAAGGGTGGCCCATGTCAGCCAAAGGTTGCTGACCCATACTCTAAACAGTTCTGCTCCATAAATCACAGAAGAGCAAACAAATTGAAAAGAGTAAGATGTTTATTTCATTTACTTAATTTTGTAAATACATGTAGGAATCAGACAAAGACTAGATCCATAAAGGTATCTAGTATATTGTGGAACATAAGACTGGACAGACCTTCCTGGATTATCAGGCCCATTATTATAGTCAACCATATTGTAAAATAACTTCCATAAAGTGATGAGAATCTTAAAAATATGTATGGTCTAGGGTAAAAAAATTCCAACGAGTAGATGTCCTAGAACTTTTTTCCCGAAGCACCACAAATTAGAAGTTTCTAATGAAGCTAACTCATGGCTAGTTTATTTCTCTTTTGGTTTTGGGACTGAGTAACTATTTATCTGTACAGTTGTGTTTTCATTGCATATCCTGTTCTGAAATGTGATCAGAGATGCTCAGAATTGTGGTGAGGTGCCCTTGAAGCCTGCGCTTTTGTGTGTGTAATTCTCTAAATCGAGACTGGTAAATTATAGCCTGCAGATCACACCAGGCTTGCAGAGAGGTCTTTTCACCTGTGATGCTCCGATCTAGCCCTGTGGATTGGGGCACAGCTATACCATGCTGTACATTCCCTTTGCAGTGCTACTCTTCACTGTAGAGCTTGCTGCTCTTCCACATCTGTGCTGACCCTCACTATTGAGGGGCTGGGACTCAGTGGCAAGGGTAAGAGGAGGCAGCTGGACAGTGAGGGGTGGAAACTTGTGGCTCATTGTGGGAGGCCAGCTTGCAGAGGGTAGCCTGTGCCAGCACAAAATTGTTGACCACTGCTCTAAAGTTTTATGTTCTATAAAGAGGGAACAAAAGGGGTAAAAGAGTAAAATGTGTATTTCTTTCTGTTAAATAATAATCTGACCCTTACAAATTATGGAGCCTGCTGTTTTTGATCTGACGTTCTTATTTTCTGAAGTGTGCAGTCTCCTGCCACCCTTATTACATAAAGGTGATAATCTCTCTGCGAATATAATTTTGGGTTAGGATTTTGGTTTTTCCCAATGGTAGATTAGTCATGATAACATCACCAGAAACTACTTACCAGACCTCCAGATGGTTTACCTTAAATCTGGCCAAAATACAAAAGTTACAATCGTTAGCTAGCAGTGTCCTCTAATATGAGTAAACATTAACAAAAAGGGCAAATATATTACAAGTTCAGTTGCACATAAAGAACTTAACAGGCCAAAGCCCGATTTTATAATTTGCTTTTATAACAGTCTTATGGTGTTTAGAATATATTTGTTCTTATTCTTCCAAATCAGTACATAAAACTATAGGGAAGAGTGTGCATGTGTGTTGTTTTATTGTTGGTGCTAAAACTGAGTCTGTCATGCTGTAAGTGTCAGGCCTAACTATTGTGCTGAGCTTTATCTGCAGTGTTGGGGTTTTTTTTCTTGGAGATCCTTTATCTCCTTGCTGAGGCTTGTAAGAAGACTCCCATATAAGAAGCAACTTCTTCCTTACAAGCCTTCTTATCTTAAAAAGAAAAAGTTCTAATGCTCAGAATTTGACTTAAGCAGTAGAGACGTGGAGGTATCTAATTGCATTGACTTGTTATTTTACTTTTGCGAAAGGAGCTCACAATTAGGGCTGTGCAAAGCTTCAGTCGCTGATTCGATTCAGCGGCTGATTCTCCAAATCAAATCAGGAGACCCTTTAATTTCTCTGAATCGAATCGGAACCCTCCAAATCTGTTTGGAGAGATTCTGAAAGATTTAATGATTCAGATATAGCTTTAAATGTTTTTTCTACATTCCTCAAGGTACCAGGCGGCTCTTGAATGCTAAGATGCTGGGGTGGAGGGAGCGTCCTACAGGAGCACGGGGGAGCCCCCCATCGTGCTTGGCAGCGGATCCGGAAGTGGACCAGAAGCACTTCCGGTCCACTTCTGGGTTCGCCACCAAGCACCCCCCCGCGCTCCTGTGGGATGCTCCATCTGCCCCACCATTGCAGCATTCACAAGCCACACGTGGTACCTCGAGGTATATAGAAAAAACTTTTAAAGCTGTGTCTATGTCCGAATTGTTGATTCTCGGAATCTGCATCGAATCTTCAGATTCGAATTTGGCTGAATGGAATCGGGACAGTGATCCGAAGCAACGAATCGAATCATTGTCCCCAATTTGGGCCGAATCCGAATTGAATACAGCCCGTTTTGCACACCTCTACTAGTAGTAATCTGAGGTGTGTGAGCTACTTTTTGCCCTGATGTTTTTCCCTTAGTTTACTGGGGACAGTTGATTAGACTGTGTTATGTTTAAAATGAGAGTCTGTTATAAAAACTTGTGTGCGCATTAAATGGTCAAACATTGAAAATGGTTTTCCTTTTATGGATAGGCAGCTGGGGTAAATATATAATTACCACAAAATATAAATTCTACTGAAACCTAGCAGTATATAAACATTTTTTTTTTCCCTTTGGTAGTGGATACCCTCTTTTCAAGAAAACTAAATGGAAGATATAGACTTGAACGCCTTGTTCCAACTGCAGTGTATCAACATATGAAAATGCACAAACGAATCTTAGGACATTTATCTTCCGTATACTGTGTAACTTTTGATCGGACTGGCAGACGGATATTTACCGTAAGTGTGAATTCCTTATTTTTATACAATTTTATTTAAATATAGATGAGAAAATCTAGCTATTTCTGTTGTCCGATACCTTAATATATATGCTTTTTATGTGCAAGGATCAGAGAAGTGAAGATGATTAAATTTGACTGATAATTCAAAATTATTTTTTAAAAAGCATGTAACCAAATATTTTTGTAGGCAATTTGTATTTGTTTTAATTGATTTTTGGTCATGCAAATCTTACCGTGGGGGTCGTGGTGAGTGGTTAGGAGTGGGTGGTGGTGAGTGGCTTCTGATCAATTTTTATCTAAATAAGAAAATTTTACTCATTTTAACAAATGCTAAATAAAGTATTTGGTCAACCGTGAGTATAATTTGGTCAACTGTGAGTATAATTAGATTATACATATGGAAATTTTATATAAAATTATTATAATTTTCCAGGTATAGAATCTAATTGGAGGTTTGCCTTGAATTTGTCCCTCTCCCGCTGCTACAGCAGGGAAAATAAATCTAAGTGGGTCAGGTGGCCCCCTTGCCCTCCCCCACATCTTCTTCCCCTTGACTTGATAAAACTTTTAAGAGCAAGTCCAAAAATCCCCCGTGCTGAAAGAGGCCAGTTTCAAAAGTTAAAGGTCACGTTAGCCACAACCATCTCTTTCTCACAGAGTAAGATATAGTCCATCATTTGCACCCTTACAATCTTACCTGTAGTCAATGCGTAACCAGTGATGACCCAAAAAATCTGGTCTCGCAGTTGTGACAAATTCAAGCCATACTGAATAAATTTATCTCTAGTACTTGCTTTCCTGAAAAATAGATCCCTAGATGGTGATTAATTGTTCACAACAAATCTTTGTACCTTGCCATTTTTTGGTAAATTGTGGTATAGGAGACCTTTTTCTAGGGTGACTGACACTGACATACGGTTTTATCTCCCTCTGCTAATAAACCTTGCACAGATGGTTTTAATGTGACCACAATGTGCCTCATTGCATTTCACACCATATTCTCCTTTTATACTTGGATTGTAAGCTCTTTGGAGCATGAAAGGTCTTTTTGGAGGGCTGTCTATTGTATGTAGTCATGGATCTTGTTCTTTGATCCTTGGATGTACTGCAGTACTAATGATAGTAGAACAACCTGTAAGGGCAGAAGGTTGCCCCACCAGAACCAAGGGATGATATACAAGATAAACCCAGAGATTTCAAACAGACATGCATAGCATCAGAAACATTCTGCTGTATTGTGGGCTGAGTTCTTTGTAATGAAAAATATGTTCTGTTATTTTTCTGTAGTCCAAAAATGAGTAAAAACATAAGAGCTGGATTTTTTTGAGGGCTGCCTCTAGTCTTAAAAGGTTGAGAGCCACTGTATTGGAGCATAACAGCAGCAACATGGTCCGAAGCAGAAGCTGTCCCTCCCCTTCAGAAACTGTTCAAGCTCTGTTCATACCCCAAAACATGATGAAAGTGGCTTCCCTTCTCTTTCTGCTGTGCATCTAGATTACCTGTGGGGTAAATACAGGTCTGGAAATGAAACCATTTTCTCCTTTTGAGTTCATGCCATCATGGTTTCTGAAATCTTTGGCGCCTTAAAACATACAAATCTCGCTCTGTAATCCCCCAAGGATATGGTAGGTTGTTCTCCAGGCTTTTATGTTATTAAGATTAAATTATTTCATGTATTCACAGTAAGTGATAAAACAAACTTTTATACTTAAGCCTCTAGCTTCTGAAAGGCATAATACAAACTAAATATGAGAAGTGGTTTTAAGATTTTCTTCGGAACTGATTGGTTGTAGAAGAGGTGTGCTATTTTAGATGTCTTGAAAAATATCTAAATCAAATACTGTGTTTCTTTTGCTGTAACTCAGCCAGATCTGGAAGTGATTGACACCTACTTGTTGCATTCTGCAGAGTAAATTGTTTGGGAAAGAAAAGACAAAAGAGAGCTCTTGTCCTGGGCACTGAAAAGACAAGACGGCTTATAGATCTCACACAACTGTTTACCTTCCTGGAAGGCTTTGCAAACATTATTTTCCTAAAAATGACCAGTTAACTTGTGGAAAAAATTCAGATGGCTTTGTCTGCTGGTCTGTTGCTTTCGATTAACTAACTTGGTTCTAAACGCTTCTCTTCCCAGTGGACATGCAACTAAAGAGGGTATCAGTTAGCACCCAAGTAATATGTGAAAATGTTAACTGCTACGTTCCTCAGCTCTGTTATAAAAAGAAGGGCTATGGTCTTCATTACAGTCATTTCTTTGCAGCAGCATCTTTTGGCATACGGGTGCAAATAACTATAGAAAAGGGCACTGTTGTTTTTAATCTGTTCATCCATTTTCTGTCTGTCATCCTCTTCTGTTTATATTTTAATTTGTGTGCACTAGAATTTAGAATGAAAGCCATAGGGGTTTTCTTGGCTCCTTGGGGCTGACTTCCCACAATCCAGATTAAACGTTTTGAGTATGTCCATGATGATCTCTTCTTCAGTGTCAGTTATAGTTATACATGAAAGTAACTTTTTAATCCAGCAAGCATAATTTAGTATTCAGTACAGCTCTGAAGATACTCACCTACTTTTACCTACAAACCAGGGGTGGTCACAATCTGGAGCTGTGTAGGCAATGTTGTAGTGATTACAGTTTTCAGGACGAGGAAAGATTTTGGTGCTATCTGGACTGCTGTTGACATTGTACTCTAATAGAGTTAAAGAGCCCAGTGTCCTCTGGCTACTACAAAGGAGGTTTGTTTTTTTTGTGGCTCTCACAGATGCTACTGCTGCTGACAACGATTATTTAGATTTATGTCCTGCTCTATCCAGAAAGGCTCAGAGTGCCTTACAATACATGCTTGTCTAATCTGTTTCTCAACTACTGCAAAGATTTTTCATCTCCTACCCTATTTCCCCTCTCACTTTCCCTAAGAATCTGTTTTTAGCATGTTCTTTGTCCTTAACAGTAACAGAGGTTCTGAGATGTTTATCTGCATGCCCATTCCACGTGGCATATTCTTCCCTCTCTTCCTTAGAGCCTCTTATAATCTGAGATGCTGTAATTGAGAGGTGGAGGAAGAGATTACAGTTCTAGGCTTTCTGCATGGAACACAAGGAGTGCAGGAGTGATGGCATGTTGTATGGGCACTGCTAAGGAAAGTCTCTAAGCTTGAATTCTTGAGATTGCATGTTCTCACAATGAAAATGTATGTCTGTGCACCACACTTCGCAAAGCACTCTGTCTGTTAAGTACTTTTTCCTGTGTTTTATTGACAGAACACATGCTTTTTTTTTTGTTTGTTTCTCCATAGCAGAACTTGATCACACAACTTGTATTAAAGGTATATGCTTTTACTTCACATTTTGTTATGTTCTTCCATAGTTTCATAGTTGGTAGGGTCGGAAGGGACCTGAGCAGATCATCAAGTCTGACCCCCTGCCAAGGGCAGGAAAGGATGTTGGGGTCAAACGACCCTGGCAAGGTGTTAGTCTAGCCTCCTTTTGAAGACCCCCAGGGTAGGAGCGAGCATCTTAGAGCGCTAAAATTCTTTCAAAAGTAATTTAGTATTGGCTGGGTAACTCTTCTAACTTGGGAGAAATTTATTCTTCAGTATCTTTAGGTCTGTTTACCTGTGTAGAGTGCTCCCACTTCCGCCAGAAGTAACCTGCCACCTATTAATATTTACATACTGTGAAGTAAGAATGTGCATGCAGGAAGGTACTGTACAGCTGCTGGTGTGCGTGTAGATCCCTTGTACTGTTTTAGTCTGTGTTAATACCTTGAGTATGGGCAGTTGGCTATCATGATGATGGTCCAGTATGAATATCTTTGCAAGTAAGAAGTTATTGAAAGAGACGCATTGATTTTGCTGCCCCATAAGTCTGAGAAGTTTGTGTGCATCTATAAATGCTAATTTCTTTTGTAATTCAGTTCTGCCAGTATAGATGAACCAGGGAGATTAGAGGCTTTTTAAAGGAAGGTTGTAAGCAGCTACATCTTGTATTTACAAAACTTAACACATGTTGAGTATATAAAAAAAGTGGTGGGTTTATTAATGTGTCTCGCAACATATCTCACAATAGTTTCATAAATTTTAAATTTCTGTTAAGTC
This sequence comes from Alligator sinensis, assembly GCF_000455745.1. NCBI lineage: Eukaryota > Metazoa > Chordata > Crocodylia > Alligatoridae > Alligator > Alligator sinensis. The sequence goes on along the minus strand of NW_005842681.1, from coordinate 445,594 downwards.
TAGCTATTTTTTATCTAGTCAAGTGTCTTCAATGTCATATGTAACCTTGTCAGAAAACAGTCAAATAATGAAAGAGACCTCTGAACACTATAAGAATGAAGTTAAAATTTTTTTTTATATATGCTATAGGGGAAGAGGACCATTTTTATGTTGTCAAGAACAGTAAGGTCCTGTGGACAATGGTTTAGGACACATGCATTACTGCATTACAAATAATGGTAGTGAGAGCTTACTTCTGTTTCTTATAGGAATGCTACTTTGTATCAGTTAGCTTTTGCATTTGTGGGTGTGAATGGTTTTTTTTGGTGTCCTTGGATTTAAGTGTATTGTGACAAAAAATAGAAAATATTGTGATCCCAGTTGCAAAGCTCATTTAAAGAAGCAAAATCAAATCTTTTTAGATATGCATTTTTTTTCCTGAGTAGAGCAAAAAAAAGAAAAAAATCCATTTAGTTTGTTTGAAACAAGCAAGTAACTTGTTTTTTTAAATTATATTTCATAGAAAAATATTTACTTTGTGGATTGAGACTTTATAAGTCAGTTGCCTGAAAAATAAGAAACTAAAGTGTGGGAGTTTCGAGAGTAGAGCCTTTAACACTGTGGAAATGGTACTATAGCAACTACTTGCACTTCTTCAGAGGGGAAAAATGGCTAGCACTACTGTCTAGCTATGGTTGCAAATGGAAAATTGCAAACTAACAGTGTAGTAAAAAATTCTTTGATAAATGGAGCTATAATGTTATCTGATTAGAATATTTTTAAATGAGGTAAGAGGACTGACAGAGGGTGAAGCGATGGTAGAAGCTGTGTGGAGCAGTGATTCTCAGCCAGGGTTCCTTGAAGTCTTTGAAATATGAGATTTTACATCGGAATTCATAGTTTCATAGTAGCTAGGGTCAGGAGGGACCTGAACAGATCATCTAGCCTG
>NW_005842681.1:443099-444371 GCF_000455745.1 Alligator sinensis | reverse complement strand
ACATCCTTTTTGAAGTGCGGCGCCCAGTACTGGACGCAGTACTCCAACTGCGGCCTGACCAAAGTGCATAGAGGGGGAGTATCACCTCTCTGGACCGGCTTGAGATTCACCTTTTGGATGCATGACAAGGTATGGCTGACCTTGCTGGCTGCGGTCTGGCATTGGCAGCTCATGCTCATCTTGGAGTCAATAATGACTTCGAGATCCCGTTCCACCTCTGTGCTTTCAAGAGGGGAACTCCCCAGCCTGTATGTATGCTGTGGATTCCTTCTCCCAAAGTGCAGCACCCTGCATTTGTCTACGTTGAACCCCATCCTATTCTCATCTGCCCACTTTTGTAGTCTGTCTAAATCTATTTGCAGCCTCTCTCTCCCTTCAAGTGTGTCCACCTTGCCCCACATCTTAGTGTCATCAGCAAACTTGGACAGCGTGCTTTCCACCCCCTCGTCCAAGTTGCTGATGAAGATGTTAAACAGTGCAGGCCCAAGGACCGAGCCCTGGGGTACCCCACTGCTCACATCTTGCCAGGTTGAGTACAACCCGTCCACCACTTCTCTCTGGGTGTGCCCCATCAGCCAATTTTTTACCCATCCAACTGTGCAGGCATCAATGCCGCAGTCCCGTAATTTATTGATGAGGATGGGGTGAGAGACAGTGTCAAAGGCCTTCTTAAAGTCTAGATTTCATAGTGTTAAAACCATTCTGCCCTGTTGTGGTCTTTCTGAGTTCTGCCACAGGAGAACGGGTCTGTTAGTATTAATTATTTTTTGCCTACTGCAACCCCCCAACCCGTCCCCTCAAAACCCCACTGTATTTACCTGAATCCAAGGCAGCCTTGAATTTAAGGCTACTCCACAAATTTAAATTCTGTACCTGGAAAACTTGAAATTTGTTATAATTTTCCATGTGTAGAATCTAATTACTGGAGGGGTCATCTTTAAATTTGGTCCCTCTCTTTCCCCCTCGCCACGCTTGCTGCAGTGGCAAGGCAAGCAGCCTTTGGAGGGAGGGAGGGGCAGGCAGCCTTCCCACCTTCCCTGGTGCCTGATCTCTTCCCTTTGCTTCCTAAATGTGCATGTTTTATACTAATTAGTTCATGAGGGGTTCCATATTTACTGCAATTGCAATGTCAGAACTTTCCATTTCACAAGTAAAAATGTTATCTCTAGTTGCTAGCCCTGTAGTTTCGTACTGCTACAATGTCAGTTTCCCAGCCTCTTCATTTTTTGCTTGTCAGTAACTTAAATGAGAAAGGGACATGAATAAGAGCTA
>NW_005842681.1:438471-443089 GCF_000455745.1 Alligator sinensis | reverse complement strand
ACATGAAATAGTGTCATTGTCGGTCCTGTTTGTCTTGCTTGCTGCACAGTGAGGGTTAGAGTTAAACACGAATTCTGTTTAAAGTTATACATTTTAAGAATTTTAAGATGCACGTATTCTCAAATCATCAAAAAGTTGTTAATAATGGCAAATATTAGATGGCTTTAACAACAACAGTGCTACCAGAGCCTGTAGCGGTATCAACTGTGCATGACAGATATATAACACAAGCAACTTAAGTACTGTTAGAGTCACGTGCAGCCATTGACTTGAATTATGAGCCTAATGGAGAATGTCTTGCATTTGAAAGCTTGTCTAACTTTATTCTAACCATGCAATTGGTCCAGTAAAAGAGATCACTCCCCCACAAATCCTTGCCTTTAGCAAGGAAGTTGAGCTCTTACAAAGGCAAAATCACTGATGTCTGTATGTTTTAAAATGTAACTCTGTTTTAGAGTTAGATGGCAATAGAGCCACAAACTGGTGGTTCGTCTGGGGAAGTACCGTGACTTCAATTGTTGCCTGCACTGCATGCTTCAAAGAAAAATTAAACGCTTTATCTCCAAAATGTTCCTGATAAATTATATGGTACTTTTCCTATTTGGAAGGGATAAATAGGGTTCCTCCCTGACTTTAGCTATCCATCTGTTTTTGTTTTGTTTTGTTTTCTGTGAAATATGAGGACTGGTAATATTACCTTACTTTTCTTGCATTTCTCTTTGGCAATCCCTTCTGTTTCCATCTCCTGTTGTCATGAGGTATCAAAGTACTGGTATCCTGCATCAGACTCTAGCTACATTTGGGGACATCCTGGGTAATAGTCTCCCATGAGTTGATGTTGCATTTTTTTTAAGATGACCTTGAAGACATCTCTGAAGCACTTTCTCTGCCCTCTTGAGCGTATGCCTTGGCTGAGTTGGCAAAAAACCCCTTGCTTTGGGAGTCTGGAGTCAGGCACCCGGATGACATGACCAGCCCAACGAAGTTGATGTGGGATGATCATCGCCTTAATACTTGTGGTGTTTGCTTGCAGGAGGATGCTAATGTTGGTGCGTCTATCTTTTCACTGGATTTAGATGATCTTCTGTAGGCAGCGTTGATGGTACTTCTCCAACAAATTTAGATGTCTCCTGTACGTTGTCCATGTCAGTTCTGTACAGCAATGGGGGGATCACAACTGCTTGATAAACCATGAGCTTGTTTTCAGATCTGATGTTGTAGTTTTTGAGCCCTTGTTTCTTGAGATGTCAAAAGGCTGCACTTCCCTATTAGTGGTGATGTTGGATTTCTTTATAGATGTCAGACTTCTGAGATGTCTTCCGAGGTATGGGAAATACTCAACATTCTCCAGAGTCTCACCATGAACCTTGTTTACTGGAGCTGGGGACTGTTCATTAGGAGCTTGTTGGTGGGGGACCATAGTCTTCTGAATGTTAAGCATCAGTCACTTTTTTTTTCTTGTACGCCTCAGTACAGACACTGACAATTGCCTGAAGGTCTGCTTCCGAATGAGCACACACTACAGCATCATCATGGAGCTTAATGATTGAGGTTGGGGTGGTCTTGTCAGCTGAAGTTAAACAGCTTATCATCCATTTGGTAGTTTAGCTCCACTCTGGCTGGAAGTTTGTTGCTGGCCAGATGTAGCATCACGGCAAGGAAAGTTGAGAGATAATGCAGCTTTGCTTAACTCCTGCTTTAACCTCAAAAGAATTTGTGATAGATCCATTACTAAGACCCAGTGGTAGACAACAAGGACACATCCCTCTGTAGTTTCCACAGTCAGACTTGTCTCCTTTCTTGAAAATTGAGACAAATCATGCTGTCCCTGAGGCTTGAAGATTTCTGCTGGGATTCCATCTGCTCCAGATGCCTCATTCTTCATCTTCTTGATGGCTTTACTCACCTCATCAAGGGTTGGAGGGATTCCAAGATCATCTCTGACTGGGTGTTGTGGGATGGAGTTGAGAACACTCTCATCAAGAGCAGCATCTCAAGGTCATCAAAATGCTCCTTCCAATGGGCACTGATGAGACTCCCCTTTCCTTGATCAGGTCTCTTCCATCTTTAGGTCTCAGGGGTGTTGGTTCCTGATTGCTCGGACTGTAGATGGCTTTGGTGGCACAGAAGAAACCACACATTGTAGATGCCAGTGAGACGTTGAATTTCCTTAGACTTCTCTTCCTACCATTTGTTCTTCATATTGCGGTCCTCCTTTGGACCTCTGCCTTGGCTTGTTGGAGATTCAGTTTCTTTTTCTTGGAGTTCTTGTCATTTTGCCAAGCACAAAAGATATTGTTTGCAATTGAACAACTCTTGGATCTCCCAGTTGTTTTCATCAAACATGTCAATGTTTCCTGGTAGAGAATACAAGTCTCTTCACAGGCACTAATGACGGTGGCCTTAACGGCACGCCACATACTGCTGATATTCTTCTATTGTTGTTGATTGGAATTCACCAGTTCTTTGGTGAGGTACTGGTGGAAGAAGTCTCGCCTGCTTGGGTCCTTGAGTCCTTCAACATTTGATCTAATGTTGGCATTGCTGCTGCTGCTGTAGCCATTGCTTGGGAGCAGTTTGAGTGACATAACTGAGCAGATGAGTCAACGATCAGACCTGCAATCATCAGTTCCCAGCCTAGCTTGGGGGGGATGCAGAGTTCTTTGCAATCCTGGGCACAGACAATGACATAGTCAAATCAGGTGCTAGTGCTTAGATTGTGGGTGTTGCCGGGATGTCTTGTGCCTTTTTTTTCTGGTGGAACAGGGTGATGGTGAATCCACATTCTACACATCTGGTTAAGAGGAGGATGCCATTGGAATTGACCTTTCTTGCTCCTTCCTTGCCAATGGTTGCTTCCATTCCAGAGATTAGAGTCCTTTTTGACTCTGCCATTAAAATCACTGAGAAAAATAAGTCTTGCTACCCCTGGAACATCAGAAAGGACTTGGTCACGGTTGGCATAGAATTCCTTCTTGGCTTCATCTGCGGCATCATACCCAAATAATAACATGCAGCCTATTTTTGGAAGGCCCAAAGCAGGAAAAATAATCTTACTTTAGAATATGGGTAAGCACCAGGTATCTTTGGTCTTTGAGGCTGTGGGCCATGTGCTGGGGCCCTGTCTGGCACCTCAGATCTGTGGCTACTTGGTGGGTCTGGCTGTGAACCAGCCACACATACCATCCAGATTGTGAGCATGGTTAGAGAGGGGGGCTCCCCATGGGTCTGGAAGTCTGGTGGCCAGGGGCAGGGGGAGGGAGCAATGGTAGGGTTAATTGCTGTGGTAACTTAATACTATCATTGCTGCTCCCCCTCTCCCAAATTTCCACTCTTTTGGAAGCTCTTTTCCTTGTATATATAATGTGCACCCCAATTCTCTGAAGCTGGTTTTTGGGGAAAAGGTGCAGATTATATGTGAGGAAAATATGTTATTGTATCCTAACAATTAGTAGTGAACTGGAGATGATATTCTTATGAATAGGACCAACATTTTTTTTCCTGAATATTACTAAGCTAGTGAGTTTAATATCCTGTGTCAGTGAATTATGTTGTTTTTAATTAAGTTGTATAAACAAAGTATTATTCTTTATATATTTCAGATGTAGTGTATTCATTTTATCAACTGTTTGCATGGGTCACTGAAACGACATAAAGTATTCAGTTGATTTCTCTTAATATTTATTTTTATATATTGTTCATATTAAATTGACTTTGTTATTAAAACAAACTGCTCATCATAAAACCCCCACTGCATGTACAGCCATGTTTTATTGTCCTTTTGTTCAGCTTCTCTGTTTGCAGTAGAGTATCAAGGATACTCTAATAATAGAGCATTAAACTGTGTAAGAGAAGCATAGTAGTAAGTAGCGTTGCTGAAATAACTTGAATTGAGTAATATTTGTTAGGGATGCAAATCCCAGTTCATAAAAATACCGATTGTGGCAAAGAACAGTGTTACAGATTTAAATAGCGAGTGTACAATATGGAGAGATAGTAGACATTATAGAACTACTACAATTGTAATAACTTGTAACAGTAAATTTGTCTTCATTTTGAGATGCATCTTTTGGAGAAGCAGTTTCTCAATACCAAATATTAGGGGTGCATCAATAAAGATCCTTTGGGCTGATACTGATGGCCAATTATTAACAAGTCATATCAGTGGATACTGATCCAGCTGCTGATATGGAGCACAACAGCTTGGAGAGCAGCTGGTAAGTCTGTTGGGGGAAGGGGTGTCGGATGCAGACTGAGGTCTCCGCAGCGAGGAAGGGAGTGGGGCTGGGGCAGGTGCTGCCCAGCCAGGGTGGAGCAGGGCACGGGACAGAGCTGTGGTTTGTCTGAGGGGACATGGGCGAAGGGGCAGCTCCCGCTGCTGTGTGCACCTCCCGGGGGAGGCATGGAGGGCATGTGCCCCCTAGATCTGTACATGGGATGAGGGTGGGCTGCTGCTCAGGTTTGGGGGCTGCTGCCAGCTGCTTCTCAGGGGGGGCCCTGGTCCCAGGCTGTGCTCAGGCTGGTGGGGTGGCTACAGCCACACCAAAATCCCCCCCCCCCCCCCCTCACAGCGCTGCTGCCACCTGCCCCGCCCAGCCTTGCTTGAGCACAGACCTGG
>NW_005842681.1:406365-438337 GCF_000455745.1 Alligator sinensis | reverse complement strand
CCGCCCGCCCGCTCCCCCCCCCCGCCCCCCCCCCCCCCCCCCCCAAGCTTACCAGTCATGCTGCTCTTCAAGCTTCTGGGCTGCACTCCTGGCCATGTGCATGCTGCAGCTGTGCTCATGTGCACAGCATTTATTGGCAACATTATCAGCCATGTTAGCCAAAAAAAGCTGATTGCTGATAATGTCAATTTTTCCTTCTATGAGTGCCTATACGATATGGACTATTGTACCGGTGCACCTCTACTAAATATTTTGAAATTCTGTTTTTAAAAATGGTAATGTAGCATAACTTTTTTTCTTGGTAATTCGTTCAAATGTATCTGTAAATTGAGATTTAATCCTCTTTTAAATGATTTGGAGTGAGTTTAATAGGTTAATGACACAATTAGCTTTTCATTTAATGAAATAAATTAATTACAGACTGGCTTACTATCTCCTACATGACACTTCTGCAACTGTGTTGTCACTTTCATTCTGCTGCTTAATGGCTGTTGTCTGTCCTCCCCTTTTTTGTTTTTATTTTCCTTGCAAACAGACTACTCTTTCTGTGTTTGCATGTATCTGGTGCATCTTAATTTTATGTATATCCGGCTAGAAGCAGTTCTTAACCTTTTTAGACGCTAAGCATTCCTCTGTATCTCTTCTGAATGTAGTAGCACCTCTTTCAATATAATAACAGTTTTTTAATTTATTTATTGCTACTGTTCAAGTTTGTTGTTTTTTAGGGGTTTTTTTAATAATCTGAGGACCAGTATTTGGCCAGATATCAAATAGAAGTGGTTTAAAGTCATTAGCTTCACTAAGGAAGGAACTCCCCTATTAGCCCAATTCATTAAATGCTATGGAAAGGTTTTCTGTATAAAACTAATCCAACTTTTCAGAGGTGCACACTAGTCGGGAGGTGCAACATCTCTATTAAATGCAACATTTTAAAGCTTGGCTTCATGATGTGGCTTAGAAATAGGCATCTCCTTAAAACTGGGATGTTGATATCCCTTTCCTCCCAGCAGCCTCACTTAATAGGCAACAGCCTATACGTTGCATGAAAAATAATACTTGAGTAGACTGTACCATGATGTATAGCAACAGTTATAGCAATTAAAGTTTTACTGAAGGTTTTTTCTAGACCTGAACGCTTGACTCTTAATGGGAAATGACTTACAAAACCCACAAACAAGCTTAGCGGGTTTTGTTTTGTTGATAAAAGCGAAATTAAGAAACACTTTGGATTCCTTCATATGGAACTATATTTACCCTGTATTGGGCATCAACAGAATCAGAACCATGTTAATTTGTAGACGAACTTGTGACTTGAATGAACAGTAATTGATAACCATTTTTAGGTTGTCATCCTTTATGTATTCATGTAATCATGTCATGTTCATTAGCACCTTTTAGAAAAGATAAGAGACATACTTTGGTAATGGCTTTCTTAGTTTATTTGTAGACAGCAGAAGGATTTTAAGGTTTTGGAATTCTGGGTTTAGTTCCAGGTTCTAGACGGGTACATGCTTTAGTGATTACATATCTGCCTTTGTTGCCTCCCACCTAAATTTGCTCACTTATGTTTTTGTCCCTTCTGGATTTTCAGTCCTGTTTCTTAATTACCTTTTACCCTCCACCCCAATATTTAATATGGGCTACTTTATTTTCTGAGTTGCCCATGTGCCAACAGGGAGACATTGAATATGGACAGGCCTGCAGTTCGAGTGCCAAAAAATTTCCAGTGCCACAAAAATGTGAGAAGGGAGCTAGCTGTGCATGCATTCCTGTTCCGTGGCTGGAGAGCTATGCAGTCGCATATTTCTTAGCACAAATGTAATGCTTGTCTATGGCCATTAAGAGTGGTGGACAGTCTCCCTGCTCTCTGTTGTGATGTCTTGTACACAGCGGCCCTATGAGCTGGGAGTAGCAGTTGTAGGGGACAGTTTTTATTTTGCTGTGAAAGTTTTTGATGGTGTATATTCAGTCACGATAAGGTTGCTGCAGGCACAGTCTAGTTGAAATCCTCACACTAACTCTGCTCAGTGTAGAAAAAATCTTTGATGCATTTTGCTGCCAAGTTCCAACAAGCATTTATTGAGTTTGTGAAAACTACAGTGTTTATTCTACAGTATAATAACTGTGATCAAATTTGGGCTGATTTTTCTAGGGATGGCAAAAAGCAGATCTCAAATATTTGGCAGACAAGCCACGCTAGTTACAAGTTGCTAGAGCACGTTAGTGAAATGTTTGTAGTAATTTTGAACGTGTTAAGCAACACTCCTGCTCTCCTCTCTGTTTTGTTCTGGGAAATTACCAAACTTTTATTTATTTGTTTTACTGAAATTCACTCACCGTTGTGTGGTGTGCACTGTTTTGGCTCAATTGAAATAGGAGTTCCAATAGAATATGTTTTAAGTAACCTACTTACATTTGAAACATTGGCTGTTGGTCTCCTTTTGCTTCAGGTTCCTCCTTCAGGGAATATTTCTTTCCTCAAATAGCTTTTATAAGGAAAAATGCACTAGATTGGGATGCTTAAACACTATATGTGTATTTAGATAGAAAAAAACCTAGGAAGAAAACTTTATATTAATGGCATAGAAGAATCCAGAGACTGTAGTGGATTTGTGCTCCAAAAATGCTCTAAACTGGCATTTTAATTTTTTTCCTGTTTCTCCTTGTTGCAAAGAAAACTGTAAAATGTGAATGAAATGCTCAAAGGTGCAGTGTTATATATGTTTTGAGCCTGCAGATAACCTGAAATAATAGCTCTGAAGTGTAAGTTTGTAGTTATCTTAGTGCAGTGTTTTTCAAAGTGTGGCATATCCTCCTTTCAGGGAATGCAAAGGAAAAAAACTGGAAAGGAATGAGCTGACCTTTCACTTATTCCCCAGTGACTGCATTACTTAGAACAGAACCCCCCCCACACTTTCCAAATTGTGAAATTGAGTTTAACCAAACCAGAAATGTCATCTGCTGTTTGTAAAGAACTGAAATGGGAACTCAGAGCTGTGAATTTTTGCTTTCATTTCAGTCCATGTTAATATGGATATTAGCAGTATTTTAAATGGTAGCTCTATTTATTGTTCATTAAATTCATACAGGAAAAGTGAGGAAAGAAAAAGTTCTGTATTAGCTCTTTTTACATTGTGGGACATGAAGAATGAGCTTGTTAGGAGAGACTAGACATAATGTAAACTATTGAAGTTAATAAAAATTAAATGAATAACCATTACAATGTTCCATTTCCACATTAGTTGCAAGTCTCCATTTTAAAATATAAATTAGGCTGTTGCTATATCTTAATTTGCAAAACTCCAGTTTAACAGAAAATAGACTACTTTGAAGAATTTTTAAATTGGACTTATTGTAGGGTTTGTGTATATGTTAAAATGCATAATTCATGTATACAGTTAGCACTTGGCATACCTCAGATTCTTCTTGCATACAGAATGCCAAAGCTTTCCTCAGAGCACTCAAACTATAGAAAGAAGTTGTTTACAATCAATTCAATTAATTTTGTTGTTTCGGTAAATAACATGGGTATAGAACATTAAAATAACTATTTTGCATGGTTGTAGTGATATCTTCCTTTATTTTTAGGGTTCAGATGATTGCCTTGTAAAAATCTGGGCAACAGATGATGGAAGGTTGTTGGCTACTCTAAGAGGACATGCAGCTGAAATATCTGACATGGCTGTGAACTATGAAAACACCATGATTGCTGCAGGGAGCTGTGATAAAATGATCCGAGTTTGGTGTCTTCGAACATGTGCACCCCTAGCAGTTTTGCAGGGCCACAGTGCATCGATAACATCACTGCAGGTAACAGTCACTTTTTTTGCAAAAAACATGTAAGCAAGAATATATTGCAGCAGTAACTTTTTTTTTTTTTTTTAGTTTTCTTTTTAATATATGAAATAAGTAATAAAATTTGGAGTGGAAAAGAAGCTTTTAATATAAGTAGTCTGACAGTTTTTATTTGCAGTGTCAAATGTCTTTCACTTGACGAATGCAGACTCAGGTTTCTATCCTGAAGAGTTTAGAAACACCCTGGTTCAAAAACATTACAGCTAAGTACAGACAGTCAACAATCCTGAGGCTGGATTGATTCAGTCTTCACAGGTTAGTCTAAGCTGTGTAGATTGAATCAATTAGCAAGTGAACAGGCATTCTCTTTTTATGGAAATGCAGCCACATGTCTGCAGCAGCCCAGACCACATGCCAGCAGGTGAGGGTGCTAGAGCAGACAGCCAAGACTAGCCCTCCCACCCTGCAAGGTAGAGGGTACAAAGCATCCTGGGATGCTGGGGGGCTGAGAATTAACTTGAATCTGGAGGGGATCTGAGACAAGTTCAGTGAACCGATTTAACCTAAAACAGTTAAATCTGATACTACATCCATCCAGGTTTATCTTAAATTGGTTTTGGCCATTTTGAAAGCAGTTTATCTGTATTGAATTTCTGTTGTGTTACAGATTTGAACTGGTTTCTGATCACATGCCGGTTTATATGCAACATCTGTCCTTAGCCTACATGAGTTTAACTTTATACCTATGTATATTTCTGTTAAAATCAGTAGACTAACTATGTGTAAAGTTCAATGTGTAAGCTTTTGCAGGACCTAGACTTAAGTTACCTTACAAGCTATGATAAACACTCGGTTAACTAAAAAAAAAAAGAGAGAACATTGGAAATTAAATGAACAAGATTATTTTATTTAGTAACATTGACATATTATAGTATATAAGAAAGCTTCAAATTATTGTAAGAACATTTTCTTTGAGGTTTTGTTGACTGTAGGACTTGATGCGGACATGTGAAGCACCTTACGCTGCCAGATTCCTTGAAGGTGATGGGAGGGAGTCTTACCATGGTTCAGCTGAATCTGTTCTGTTTTTTTCTGTTTTTTTTTGTCTTCGCTTTATCATATGGTAAACTTGAAGTTAAATTGCAATAATCCATCACCTGTTTCCTTCAGGGGTAAAATTATTGTGGGTTACCTTTGCTTACTGAGAAATAGGACTGGACAGATGAAAAATGGATTCCATGGATCGGCTGATGTACGTTCTCATAAGAGATGGGAGTCCTTGCACTCTCCTGTTCCCCACCTTAAACCACTGCAATTGCTTGGTCTGTCCACAGGCTTTGTAGGGAAGCAAAGTAATCCCTTAACTCCATCTGATCAAGTTCCTATTTGTGTGGGGAAAAGAATGCATATGAGAACCATCATCACACTATTTTGCTGTTCGGTGTTTCTGTGATAACATTTGCTTTACTAGCACTTACTGGAACTGGTGTGGTCAGAATAGACTGAATAATTTGGGCCACTCAATTCATGCTGCTTGCTAAATATGATAGTAGTCTAGGAAAGAATATTTTTAACCTGCGGATTTTTTTTCTTTGCAGTTTTCTCCGTTGTGCAGTGGTTCAAAGAGATATCTGTCCTCGACTGGGGCAGATGGAACAATATGTTTTTGGCTCTGGGATGCTGGCACCCTTAAAATAAAGTTAGTTTGTGTTTTCCTTGTTTTTAATCTTTGATACAAATGGTAATATATAATAAGCAAATTAAATTTCAGTTGGGCACTGCTGCCAACAGATTAAAAAAATTGGGATGTCAGCCCTTTCAGTGAAGAATATAAAATCATAGGTCCCACTGGTAGGGACCTCAAGGGTTACAAATGCAAGATTCAGTTTATAAATCGGTTGTTTTCAACCTGTGGTTTGAATGATTTCTTTATTTAGAACAAATAGAGAGAGCATCCAACCTTGCTCTGCCCAACTGATTTAATACATGTTGAAGTTGACTCTGGTCTGGCATGAAAGCTGGGGTTTTTTTCTGCTTGTATAACTGCCTCCTAATGGAAATTGAAATGGGTATAATACAGATGACAGAGTAAATGAAACAGTGGGACTTGATGAGAGTTTTAAATCCAGAGTGTTGAATGGGAGAAACTGATTTTCTATTAGAACCTTCTGAAAAAATGTAAAGCTTTTTAATACTAAAAACTATAGACCCTTAGAGTTCAATGGCTTTTCTAGGGTAGTCTAGTACAGTTGCTTACACACATGCTGGATGTATTATTCCTAAACCATCCCAGTCAGATGCTTCTTGGAAAAATTCCAGTTAGATTTCCATGTAGCTTGTTCCATTTTCTTACTGTTACAATTAAGGAGGTTTTTTTTCTGCAATTTGATCTAAATATGCTTTGTTGCAGTTCGAATTCATGGGTGTGTGCCCTAGGCAGACAAGGTTCCTTGGGTGAATTTGATATCTTTTATTAGACCAACCCAAATAGTTGGAGAATATTTATTAAGCAAGCTTTCGGGTTCAAAAACCCTTCGTCAGGCTAAGGAAGTTTCAGCAGTTGGTGTGTGCTCTGTGCCCTGCTTTTTCATTGGTGTGTACCCTGCTCTCTCTGGCAGGGGAAAACTGTTTCAACATCTTTATGATTGGCTTTCAAATACTTGATAAGTGCTACCAAGACTTGTCTTTAATAGCCTCTTTTCTGAACTAAACTTACTTGGGTCATTCAGCCTTTCCTCATATAGTTTGTTTTCCTAACCATTCTTTCATTTTCATTGCTTGCTTTAAATTCTGTTTAGTGTTTTCATTTCCTTCTCATAATGTGATACCAAAAACTGGACACAACTCCAGCTGAAACCTACCCACTGCCAAGTAGAGGCTAGGTACAGAAGTTTGTGTCTACATGGAGATTATGGGCACCTCTACATGTGCTCTGGGGTGGGCAGTTTTATGAGAGTGGCACGCAGGAGCGTTTCTAATTAATACGCCTGTAGTCTTGTGTATTCAGTGCCCCACATTTCAAAATGTTGTCAAGGGCACTTTAAAGTTTGTTTGATGAGCTTTAGTTAAAGCACCCGTGCTACCATTTTGAATTGTAGGGACACTGACTACATGAGATGCTGGAGCATTCTGATTAGAGCGCTCCAGCAGTGTGTTCCGACGTGTTCTAATCAGAATGCTTTGGAGCACGTGTAAAAGCATCCTGTGATTATGCCGGTATTCATTCAGTATCTCCTGGGCAAAACACCCCCTCTAGGAGAAAGATCTTCCAGATTTTAACCTGGAAGATCTCTCTCTCAAGAGAAAGAGACTCTTCACAAGAATGAATGCCTGTGCGCTCCCAGAGTCATAAAAGTACCTCCTGTGACTTTCATTTAGGGCTTCTTGGAATGCAGCCAAAACTACATTCACTTTTTTTCTTATGAAAGCATCACATTAGTAACTCACTTTGAGTCTGTGGTCCACCTTAACCCCCAGATCCTCAGTAATGCCAAGCCAGTTTATCCTCTATTCTACATGTGAGCATTTAATTTTTCTTCCCTATGAGTTTTCATTTTATGGTCTATAGCCCAGTTCTCCAGTTTATCCAGATCCCTTTTGTGGTATGTGGAAATTTGATCAACATGCACACGTTCACTTGTGTGCTTTCACTTGCTCTTGCTCGTTCTTTCCATATCATTAATAAAAATAAGCAGAATAGACTCCTGTGGAACCCCACTTGAAACATGCCAGCCTGACATTTATCCATTAGCAAACACTCTTTGCTGGCAGATATTCAGCCAGTTCTGTGAAGACCCAATGCTCATTTAATATAACCTACATTTATCTAGGTTACTTAGGGAATGGTAGTCCTTGAGTCAAAAACCTCGCTAAAGTCCAGGTATATTATATCCACCAAATTCTCGTTATCCACCAATTGATTATTCTTTTAAAGGGAAGTAATCAAGGTGTCTTGGCAAGTTTTGCTCTTAAATTGGTTGGCTGCTACGTATCATCCCCTGATCTGCAGACAATTACAAACTGCATATTTTCTAATTTATTTTAACATTTTAGATATTGAAATACGGCTGACCTGTCTACAATTCCTTGTGTCCCTTTATTACTTCTCCTTCCACCCCTCCCTCCCTCCCTCCCTTTTAAAAGATGGGCATTGTGCCTGTAACCAGACATTGAGACTTTTGTGGTATGAATCAAAACCCTGGGACAAAAGAAGTGGTACAGCCTGTTACATGTGTAAACCTTCCAGGCTGCATTGCATACTCCTCTCCCAATAGGTTTCATAGTTTAATAGTTGGTAGGGCCAGAAGGGACCTAAGCAGGTCATCAAGTCCAACCCCCTGCCATGGGCAGGAAAGAATGCTGGGGTCAAACGACCCTGGCTATGTAATTGTCTAGCCTCCTGTTGAAGATCTCCAGGATAAGGGCGAGCTCCACTTCCCTAGGAAGTTGGTTCCAGGTCCTAGCCACCCTGACTGTGAAGTAGTGCCTCCTGATGTCTAGCCTGAACCCATTCTCAGTCAGCTGATGGCCATTATTCCTTGTAACTCCCGGTAGTGCTCGGGGGAACAGGGACTCTCCCATTGCCTGTTGGTCCCCCTTGGCAAGTTTGTAAGTGGCCACCAGATCCCCTCTCAGCCTTCTTTTGTGTAGGCTGAACAAGTTCAGGTCCCTTAGCCTTTCCTCGTAGGGCCTACCCTGCTGGCCCCTGATCATGCAAGTGACCCTCTTCTGGACCCTCTCTATGCTAGCCACATCCCTCCTGAAGTGCTGTGCCCAGAACTGGATGCAGTACTCCAACTACTGCAGTGGCCAAGGACAGTACACAGTTTGGCCAGCTTGCACCTAGATATAAGGGACAATTAACCTGAATGAGCTGTGATTAATTTAGGCATACATAGCGCAGTCCAGAGCAGAGCACTGG
Organism: Alligator sinensis; assembly: GCF_000455745.1. Lineage (NCBI taxonomy): Eukaryota > Metazoa > Chordata > Crocodylia > Alligatoridae > Alligator > Alligator sinensis. The sequence continues at coordinate 429,621 of NW_005842681.1, read as the reverse complement.
CCTTTGAGCTGCGGCGCATGGCAGAGGCAGTGAGGAAGTGTGTGGCCATGAAAATGAGGACCTCTCATGTCTAGTCCTTGTCGCTTTCCTGCCCCTGCTGCAGCAGGTTGTTCAGGGCAAAGATTGGGCTTATAAATCACCGGTGTACCCATGCAACCTAGCCTCCACCCTCTCCTCTCTCTTCTTTCTCCTTTTTCTTCTTTCTCCCCCCTCCCTTTTTCTTTCCTGCTTCCTTTCTCTCTTCTCCCTTCCCCACCCCTATGCAGTCATCTTTGCTTGCAAAGGACAAACAACACACAGTGTAGAGGAGGAAGGGTTTAGCCTTTTAGAGATACTTAAAGCAGGACAATGTACTGTTACTCTGTACAATCCTAGAACAAAAGGCTTTCTTAAGAGAGATGCTATATTTGTTTACGCCCTATGTTAACTTCCTTCCAGCCCTCTGAGATCTCATCTGTCATCCATGAATCTGAAAACATTTTTTCACTAGCTCCAAGGTTTCTTCAGGTAGTTGCTTCAGCACCCTGGGGTAAATACATCATGCTGTACTGACTTGAATTCATTGAAGTTTGCTAGTTTTTCCCTAGTGTGCTCTTTTTTGATGATCAACATCTCTTCCCCTTTCTGTTTTACCCGATTCTTTCTCTCCCTCTGCCCTACCATTTTCTTACTTTAGGTGAATTTGTTTTTTTGTTCTGCCACAGCAGAGCAGGGGAGGTTGTAGCTTAGCTGAATATTTCTGGAAAGCTATATAGGTTTGCTGGTAACTGAAATGATGACTTTGAGGAGCATCTCAAATGAGTTTGCAAGACATGTCTGAAACATTATCAAGACACAGCATACTTCACACAATGGGCTTAAAGTCTTGGAAACTATTAAATATTTGTCTTTCCTATTCTTTTGTCTATATGCAAAATTTGTGACTTGGCAATTCTCATGAATGTAACTTTGACCAATATGGGAATATTTTGGTATGCTTGCTGTGTGGACTGGTTCCTCTTCCCTGTTGTAGCATTAGAACTTTGTTCCCTTCCTGTGTGCCAGGGAAATATGCAATTTTAGCTGGCTTGATGGAATACCAGCTATGAACTGACTGCCCAGAAGAGTTTTCCATCTATTGACTCCTCTGTGAGATCCTATGAAATATGAACTTTCATTTCTATCCAGGAGAAAGCTTTTACAATCTTTTCTCCAATGCCCGATGAAGGGTACTTGTGCTGGAAAGTTTGCAATTAAAGACAATTTTTTTGCAAAAATCTTGTTGGTCTAATAAAAGAGATCATCTCTACTACAAGTCCTGATTGCCTTTTTCCTCTGCACCAATATGGCTACAATCTGGATACCTATCACATGATTAACAACATTCCCCATCCTTAGAAAAGCTGGAGAGCAAGAGATGGCTGCAGGCACATACCAACACATCAGGGAGGCATGCTTCCACCTGGTGACTTTGATTGATTTTAAACCTGAGCTCCTGAAATGAATAGACAAACCTCTCGGAGGGAGGGGGGTGGAGAGGGAGGGAATGTTGATGCTTTGGTTTTTTAATTTCTAGCCCTTGTGCTAGGGAAAAGCCTGAAGCTTGATGACTGTGAATCCTAATGTTTCAAAATACAGGCAAATGAAAAAAAAACCCTGAAATGTTTTGGGGATGTCGAAGGAGACAGTTTAAGACTATTGGAGACCTAGCCTATGTAGTGTGGTGTATACACTGGTGTGTGTATATGTATGTGTGCAAGCGTGTTCATTAAGCGTTTGGGGTTGCTAATACTAAGAGACAGAATATTGAACTATTGGCTGTGGCAAAATTGTAAATCTTATACACTAAGAAGGCTCAGTTCTATGGTTTCTTGGGGAAAATGCACAGGACAGTGACTTTGATAAGTGAGGCACTTAACCTCTTCTGAATTATTTTTTAAGGCTGTCTGCAGCCTCCAAGTACCTCTTCATCAATTTAAAATAGTTTATATCTCCAGAGTTATTTCAGGGATTACAAAGATAGGACTTGTTAAATGTTGAGACTCTCTTAAATTCAGTTTTAAAAAAAAATTCTGCAGTGACAGAATTGTGGGATATTAATTATATGCGAATAATCAGCTCTGTGTGCTAGAAGGGATAAGATTGTAGTCTTTTGTTGGGGTGGGTATATGGGAATGCTGAGCAGGGAGCAACTGGAGATTTGTCTACTGAAGGTAGACCTTGGTTAGGAGATGTGGGGCGGACCCTTTTGCTTGTGAGTCAAGGAGATGGGGTCTTTAGCTAATTTCTGTATATAATTACAGCACTCATCTGCTGGATAGTAGCCTTTTTCATAGATATAGGATGGGGCAGGGGACAAGTGTTGGGAGGGGAAACAAGGTTTTTGGTAATACACAATAGTTAAAATTTAGCTGACATATCTTTGGAGGTGTTATTCAGCCTCTCTTGAAAGAAGTAAGTACTGTAATCTGAAGTAGGGTGGCGTCTGGGAGGTAGCCATAGATGAGGAGAATCAGTTCCTTCTCGTTTAATAGCTGAGATTCTCTGTTTTAATTATTTAAATTAGAGATGGAATTGCTAAAATTAAGGTATCCTACTCCCTTCTTGCTATTCCAGAAAACTCCTCTGTAGCACCTGACCAACATGATCTTGGTTGGATTTCAGTATGTCTGAGGAAGGTACTCATAGATAACATATGCTCCCCCTGAGGGGATGCATTACTTTATGGGAGCAGAGGGAAAAGATATTAATTCATTATGAATTAAATATCTCATTTTCCCTCCCCCCATGTTAAACCTGCATGAGGCTAAGAGTGGGAAAATATTTATTTGCCAGTTAAATATTAAACAAAGCTTTTGATAAGCAAATAAGGTCTTAGGTATATGGTGTTGATGGATAGAGATTTCCTGGTGTTTTTCTTGCTAGTCTCTGGTTCCAAATAGTAGGCTGCCTGAGGTTAAGTTGTCCCAGTTTCTTATTTTATGTATGTATTTTAGATTCCTCTGATTAGCAGTCCTCATCTAAGACATGTATTGGTCTCAAAATGTCATCTTATTTTAAGGCCCTTCTCTGTGTTGTATTACTTGATTTTTATGATTTAATTCATGCTTATATTCCTATCTTCAGATTATGTCAACTTTCTCTGTTCTTTCTCGTGGTTTTTGTTTGTTTGTTTTTTAACTGCTTTTTGTTTAATATTGGGCTCTCCTGAATACTTCCCCTGGGGAGTGATTCTCTTTGAGATACTTAAGTAAACTCCAGAATTTTATTTAAAAAAAAAAAAAAAATTACTGTTGCATTTTATATCCAGAATTTCAGTATTTGGAACCAGTCTTTACAAATGATTATCACAATTACTGGAGCCTAAGATTTCCCTCTACTAATTAGGAGGCTAATGGTTGCTTTAAACTGCCATTGTTTAGATCCTGCATCAGCTACTTCTAAAAAACTTTAGTATATTTTACACAAGTCTCTAAGAGTAATGTAACAGCATGGTGTCCAGAAATGATGCCATGCTTAATATGAGAATTTAAATAAATGTCCTGGAATATTTCTTGAGTGAATTTTACTTGAGTCAAAAAGGGCCTGCTTATGAAATTTTTTCCTTTCTTTTTATAAGTGGATTGTCTCGTGTTTTTTCACTGAAATTATGCTAAGCATTTCCAAGAGACTGGGATTTACATTGTAGTAATCTATAATATAATCCATGGACCCATGAGATGTGTGTCTCAGAAGCAGACCAGAACTATCAATTGGTGACTGAGGTGTGGCTTCACTTCTGAACAAAACCTTTCCGGCTTGCATCTATTTCCAGAACAGCAGAATGAAGTTGCTCCATGTCATTAAAGAGAAAAAAAATGGGTGAAAAATGCTTCATTTGGTTTCATCACCAAGCTTTCATAGGATATAGACAGATATAACTATTGTATTGATATCAGCAGTGCAGCTGTTGCATCTGCATGATTCTTTGATATTTAGTGAAGGAAAACTGCTCCAATTTCCTCTGCTTCAGGGTTAACATTAGGGCAATATAGAGTACTTGCATCACTGCATGTATATGACTAGATGCAGAGTCATGCAGACAGGGATACTGTTTAAGGAGTTTTTGTTTTATATTCTGTTACTTTTTTGGTGATATTTTGGTTTCTCAGGCCCCAACACATTACATGTTTTGTGTAATTAACTGCTTAACTACACAACAATGTAGACATGCTACATATGCAAGTTACACAATAAAAATAGCCAGCAATCCATAAAAAATGACCCACAAGCAATAAAGCTATTGCTTGAAAAATATGGAGCATTTTTATAGATGGTTTCTATCAAGCTTTTATTTGAGCATGTGGCATGTTACACACAGGGTGATAGGGTTTGGCCAGGTCCCAGAGTAGATTGCTTGCTCCCAGGCCTGTACGCATCTATGTTTGCTCCTGCTATCTCTCCCCCGTGCTTCTGAGTTCCCCCACCCCCTGCAAGGGGACTCTGTGGGATTCCCAAACTTAATTCTAGTGCCCTAGGCCAGGCACAGGAGCAGATGTCATGACTCACTGCCTGTCCTTTCTAGCCATTGGCACCTCTATGAAACCCAGAGTATATAAAAGGTATCCCGGTTGTAGCTGTATTGGTCTAGAGGAAAAAGCAATCAAGGCTCATGGAAAGAGGTGATATGTTTTATTGGACCAACAAGATTTTTGCAAAAACAAATTGTTTAATTGCAAGCTTTTGGGCACAAACACCCTTCATCAGGCATCAGAGACAAGATTGTAAAAGTGCTGGGTAGAAATGAAAGTTCATATTTCATAGGATTTCACAGAGGAGTCAATAGATGGAAAAACCCTCTGGGCAGCAGTTCTTAGCTGATAAGGAGTCTCAGCTCTTGGAGTATATAAAAACACTCAAGTGACATGCTTTACTTGTCTGAAACAGGGAGCCATGGGAGAGGGAATTTGTTTAGAAACCTGTAGGTGGGTCAAAACGGCTCATAAGTTCCCTGGAGAGTTTGAGCCTTACTGTTCCTGCCGTCCCTGCCCTTCACACAAGTCTCCCCTCATCTGCACAAGGGTTAAGGGCAGCTCTTTCACCCAGGGGAGCCCAGCTGATGTCTCAGTCCCAGCACAGCTGTGGAGAGGAATGACAGCCCCTGCCAGCAACTCTCCACTTCTTGCTGGTGAGCACTGGCAGAGCAAGTTCCCAAGGTGCTTTTCCCCCATCTGGATGGCTTGGCTTTTGAACATGAAGTAGGTCACATGGTGTGACAGTTTCCATTGAATGATAATGCCTATTGCTTGATGGAAGTAATACCTGACCGGCAGCTCCGGAGCTTTGTTGGGAAGGGTGGCAATATTCTGTGGTGTCTTCCACATGGTGCATCTTTTCCCCAAAACTTAGCTGCTGCAAATTGGGGTACACATTATAAGAGAAGAAATATGGTAATAGCAGTCTCTGCCATTGCTGGGGGAAAGTTAAAGTAACGCTGTAGTGCCGTACATGGAGTTTCATAGCATCTGGCTATGTGCACTTTTCTCTTTTTCCCTGGCAGAGGCTTCAGTTGCAGAAGCTGTTACTCAGCTACTTTCCTACTTGTATTGTCAAGGAAAAACCTTTTCTTTTCGTTCTGCCTTTCCAAAAAAAAAGGTGCATATCTTATTCAGGGGCATTGTATATGAGAATACGATAAGTCCAATAAATAAATAACAGTTGATGCGTCGATAGTTTCCCCTCTGTATTAAAGCAACCAAAAAGTATGTCTGTCAGTACACAAGGTCTCCTTTTTTTGGCAAGGGGATTTCCTCCTCCTCAGTGTGTGTGTGTGTGTGTGTGTGTGTGTGTGTGTGTGTGTGTGTGTGTGTGTGCGCGCGCGCGCGCGCGCAGTTTATATGCCCTCTCCCAACAAAGGCTCGGAACAGCTTGTAGTAAGAGAACAAAACTTAAAAGGGCAAGTAGAATATTAGAAATCAGTGTATGTTCTAATATTAATATTAGCTATATAAATAAAATACTAGAACTCAAAAGGGCAGCTTGGATGCGGATGCATTTTTATGCTTCAATATTGGATGCTGATGCAAGGAAAAAGAAAGGATTGAACATTTTCAACTAATATTATAAATATAGAAATTAGTGTGGGAGGATTGCACATTGGGTGGGGGGGAATAAGGAGTTGGAAATAACTTCATTTAAGGTCATTACCTCAGGGATATACATTACTTTATAACAGGATAGCACAGCATTGGTCAATAGAATGGTGAATTTTCTCTCTAGTTACTCTATTTTTCCTTGTACCTACACAGGTTTATAGCACCTCAAGGATTAAATGGCTGGACTTTCAGAGTAGTTTTGTAGAGCAGAGGTTGTCGACTCTATGCGAGTATGTGAGAAGGCCCTAGTGGGTATGTGCAGGCAGGCAAGGATGGAGTGCCATCATGCACCATCCTGTGTAGGTGCTGCCTGGCCAGATGTGGGGTGGGGGGAAGCTCGCATGCGGTGGCTGCTGTTGTTCCTCCGTGTGGCGCCCCCTCCTCTCCCCCCCCCCCCCCCCCAATGTTAGGCCACTGGGGGTACACTGATCCAAAAAGGTTGAAAACCCCTGCTGTAGAGACCCAGGTCCCTCTCAAGTGCTCAGACTAGACTAGGGTTTTCTGTAACCTTTCTTACCCGAGCTGGAGAACTCTGACAACAGATCAGAAGTGCAAAAATATTTTGGCTGTGGCACCAAGTTAGCCATTCCCGCCATTCCATATCATTTCCCCCATGACTGCAGGTTGAAGCACAGTGTTAAAAGGCCAGAGAAGTCTCTTGCCCAGCCCCTTTCCTGTCATCCTACTCCATCTACCATGCTTCTGTAGTAGGGCAGCACTAACAAGCCATACACAAGTTCTAGAAAGAATCCTCAGGCCCGGATATACTGTCCATTTCACAGTACATCTCCCTGCCTTGTTTCCTAGTATAACAGATAGACCAGAAACTTTCTTTGAATGTCAAGGTTTGGATCTTGGTCCTGACCCATGAGGTCAGCATGTTCAAGTCATACAGAAATATCCTTCAAATGAATCTTGAGGTTCTAGGAAAATCCCATTGTAGGATCAGTCCATCTTAGATGCTCAGCCTGAATCTTCTCAGGGCAAGAAAACTACGTGGCCATGTTTTCAGAGGGTACTCTCCATGGGAGAGTCCATCCTGATTTTCTTTTCGTGAGTATCTTTTTTTCATCTAATGAGCAAAATCAAGAGAAAGTATAATATAGTTATATATACTCTATATATAGAGAGAGTATAAGAGAAAATGATAATATAGTTCTAGATCTGTCTGTTCTGTCCTGTCAACCATTTTGGAGATGGACAGAAAAAGAAGGAATAAATTCAAAATGCGTGCAGCTGACGAGAGATTTAAGAGAAGGAAAAAGGTCTATCAGAGTAAATGGAAACAAACATTATTTTACTCCTTTTTGGTTTCAAGCTTGAATCTTTATATTCCTATAAATCCTTGTTTAGAGAGAATCAGTAGGCAAGGCCAGAAGTTTTGAGTAGGGTAGCTACCAGTCAAAATGATCTTCCCTCCTAAAGTGGTTGCAATCTTTCCGTCTCCATGAGAGCGGTGGTCTTTTTGACTAATAGTGATCTACCACCAAAGGACCCAACAGGTAAGAGGGCTGAATTAACAGTGAAATATATTAACGTCTCGGTTATGCTTCAAGCTTCGGTTGCATCTGTTTTTAGTGATTTAGTTTTCCAAAATCATACAAATTTCCAGTGGTGTTCTCACATTGGCAGGATCACAAAACAAAGATAATGGATGACACCTTGCAAAAGACTCCTATGTCCCTTCTCTCCTTTATTTTTGCCCAAAGGCTGTGAAAGATCATATGAGAACAGGCACCAGGGATTCCTACAGTCTTGTTTTGGACAAGGAGGCATTAGTTCTCAGGTCACCTGAAAAGGGCATAATATATCCCATCTTTGCTTCTTCAAGAATGGATATATTGTTGATGGAGGCATTTGGAATCCTGTGAGCCTCTGCATAGCTTTTGAGTAGAGCTGCACCAACTGCAGAAGTAGTATCCGTATTCTTGACTTGTAAACAAATGTAACTTCTGTTTATTCAGAGACCAGGGTAACACTGCAATATCTGAATCAGTATTTTTACATTCCTTTTAGATGAGCTTTGGTTAGGCTTGATAATTCAGGCATTTGGAGATCTTATCTGCCTTGCATTCTTAAAGCCATGGGAAAGAGAGAGTTTTTGTCCAGTTCTTTTTAACAGCAGCCCATCTTCTACATACCCTTGGAAGTGAACAAAGCTTCTTTACGAGTCCTTAAATTGGCTGTCATTGCCCCTACTGGGCATGGATTTTGAATAGTTTATAAAGTGTCCTAGTACCTTTTAACCATTTAAAGTGGTTCTGTTGATGACCTCAGTTTTCAAGCAGTTGTTAGAAGTACTCACCTTGCGATATAAGGACTATACTTTCCATAAAATTAAAGTATTTACAGTCAAGACTGCATTCAGCAGTTGCCTGGTTCTGTCTTCATACTTTCTCTAAATTCTGCAAGCTGGATGTAAAATGAATGGATACCACCTTTTTGGATAGGGATGCTCCATACTGTAGTGCCTAAAAAAAGTTGTAATGTTCTGAATATAATAGTTATCTCACCCTGAGTGGCTGCTGCTATGAAAGTCTCCTATGTTGCACATTTTTTAATCTCATTAAGAGTAAGAATTACCCAACATTTCATAGGTTATTTTCTTAGAATAATGAGGTTTATAGAACTTACCCACTTGCAATAGCTGCCTGTTTGGGAAATGTATATGGCAATTAATTGGTATTCAGAACTTGTTTGTTCACTACATTCTTTGCTTTGCATGAACACAGGTACTAAAGCGTACTTAAAAAAGCTTAAAGTGTCCTTGGTGTGTTAGACTAGAAATTGTCAGGCTTTTTAGAAGTGATGAAGAGGCTCAATCTGCCTCAATGGCTGCATAGATCTCTGGGCCATGTTACTCAAAAAAAGGAATTTTTCAGATAAGTAATGAATACTTTTTTTGTATTCTGTTAGCTGAAATCCTACCTATTTTAAGGCTGCTTGCAGATGTTAAAAAACAAAAAATGGTGCTTTAAACTCCGTGTGCTCCTGTGCCAAGCCTAGTACATGCTCAGAAGAGGCATTGTGTTAGTTGGAACTGGCTCGCCTGATGTCTCTATAGATCAAGCGCTTTAGTGGTTTTTTTGGTGCTTTTTTATCTAATAGCTTATTGACTTGGATTTAGATAAAAATGCCAAAAAGCTCTGCTGAAGTGCCCAGTCTGTACAGATGCTGCGGATCTGGGTCAAACTAACATGCTGCTGCTTCCGGTAAAGCATAGGATTTGGGGGTTTTTTAACATTGGCAAGCAGCCTATGTGTGTAAGAAATCTGCTACAACAGTGTTTAGTCTACGCTTTTCCTTTCTTTAGCATAGCTTGCCAGTGAAATGTTATATATAAAATCAACTCTCTTGCTGCAGCTTGTGTGCAGAAGTAACATGAGTGTTGAGGGCAGAAAAAATACAGATTTTCTTTATTCTGACCTGAAAGCTAGATTATTTAAATCCTATTTTAGTTTTTACTTCTGTGTGTATATCAGGTTTTGAAATGTTTAAAGGGAAGAAACGATGTAGAAGAATAGATGGGAACTACAAAATGCTCTTTTAAATTTGGGGACAATGAGCTGTTAATGCTGCTGAAGAATACATATTTTCTTAAAAACTATTCAGCTTGAATAAATAAGTATTAACAGATTTCTTTACCCCAAATGTTTTTATTAGAGAACTTTTAATTTTTGTTTTCCTTTAATTCTTCAAAGAAGCCTGTTTGTTGCTTTATAATTAGTATGGAGAAAAGTTGAGGTCATGTACTGTTTAAGACTGAACTTAATAGTTAACCACAAGTTTCTCCCTTCATTTGTTCTCTTTCATTCTCTCTTCCTTTTTTTAAATACCAAAAAACTCCATAATGAACTCTCTGTGACCCCAGAACTCTGTTATATGCATAATTTTGTCCGCATGAGCCTTTGTTATTTCCTAAAGATCAGATCATGAAGTATGACACTAAATTGTTTGTAGATGGGCAACCATCTGTTCCTCTATGTTTAATTTTGTTTTTCTGTGCTTAGTTTTGAGACAGAGTTGTTTCTGCAAGTAACCCCCTTAGGATATTATTTTACTTATTTTTATATTTGTAGTCCAAGGCCAGCAAAGTTTACAGAACGCCCTCGGCCGGGAGTCCAGATGATCTGTTCTTCTTTTAGTGCTGGTACAGAATTTTCTTTATTCTTCTTTAATGTATAAACTTTATAACGAGGCATACGAGGTGTATAGCGGACCACAGTGTAATACAGTAGTATGACTTCTTTTGATGTTTGGATGAGATTAAGGGAGGGGGAATAACAGCACTTGATGGGGATAATGGATTTTCATAATCTGTACATAAGATACTTGTTATATAGGCATCTTTGGGAATCAGTTCATATAAACATTGCTAACACATTTTTGTGACCTGTAGCTTTCTTTAAGTTCAGTATTTCTTGATAATAAGGGAGATAATAAAAAAAAAACCTGGCTTATGTTCTGCTTAAAGAAGGGGCTTGGACAAGAAGCACCAATTTCCAAACTCTGGAAGAATTCGAATTTTTCTTGGTCGCTAGAAGAAACATGATTTTTCAAAATTTAGCTAAGGCAGTACGAACAAAATTGCTAAATTGTCCAAGATGTATTTTCAAGACATTCACAAGTTTACCTTCTATTAACTTTCGTTGCAACTTTAACTTGTGAATACCTTAACTATTTTTTTCTTTTGAGAATGGGACTTAATTTCCCAAGTCACTTGCGCTTTTGAAAATTCTACTTCTAATGACTAGAGAAAATTTAAAAAATTCCATATTAATTTGGAATTCAATTTTCTTTTCCACAAATCTTCTAAAAACAGTCCTACAATTGTTTTGCCTATTAAAAGTTACTTAAAATATGTAGCCATTGTTGTTTTGAGGAAAAAATTAGGATTATCTAGTCATTGTTACATAAATAATATAAATGGTATGACAAGCTCAGTGTAACAGATTTTTCATGTAGCTTGAAATTTGACATAAAAATTAAACAGTTAAAAGCAGTAAATGTAAATTTAGGAAAGATGAGTTTGTTTGCTGCTGTATATTCAAGAGCTTTGTCATTATTCAGATAACGTTACCTTTCCTTTTTACTCATGACTTATTTATTTGTGCTTGTCCCTCTCAGGTGGAATGTTTCTGGCCACTGGAAGTACAGATCACATCATTAGGGTTTATTTCTTTGGATCAGGTCAGCCAGAGAAGATATCAGAGTTGGAGTTTCATACTGTAAATACTATTTAAAAATACATAAGTATCTGATTAAAATGCACTGATAGTTTGGAATCACTGTTAATTTCTTTCTTCTTTACATAGGATAAAGTTGACAGCATTCAGTTTTCTAACAGTAGTAATAGGTAAGTAAACAAATGTTTGAATTATTTTTTTTTTTTTTTTTATTTCAGAGCAGGCTTTCCAGCTTTATGAAAGCTACCAAATGTCAGCTGTTTTCTTCAGTTCACTATAAATATTCTGTTGTATCCTTTGTAGTTTTCTGTATTATTTTTTATGTTGTAGATGTCCTTCAAATAGTGATAACTCAAAAGTTACAAATACCTTTATTTAAAATAATAATGGTATAACTCTTGTAATTATTGTCTCCCATTACAAAAAAAGCATAATCATTATTTAATGACCAGTTTTTGTGTTGTGAAGAGATGGCAAAAGCTTGGCAGAATTCAGAATTATTTTTAATATAGTACTTTACTCATCGTGGCTAGTTCTTTTATTGTGACTTGATTTAAGGCAGAATTAATCCAAGCATAGGCCTACCTAAAGACTCAGGCGTTTTGTCTGACTATTTTGAATATTTTTATATGACTGTTCTGCAAAATTTTTTTGGATCCATGGCACAGAAGATGCTAGAGAAAGAAATTCAGTTTCATTGACAGTGAATAATTTTGGGAGGTGGATTTTTAATATAGTTTTTTGTATTATAAATAGCTTTGATGGAGCTTGGGGAGACTTCGCCGTAAACAATTTGAGTTGTAAAGGAGAAATGGTCAGTTTAGATACCATGACAGTTAGAAAATATGCAGTACCAAATTACTTGAGAAATAGGTTTTGCATGTACAAATCAGGTGTCTATTTTTTCAGGTTAATTTATCCTGCAGTATGCACTGCTTAGCCTCTGAATTGAGACTGTTTCCAGTGAGGGGACAATTGTATAGAATCCACATAGTGTTGTTTCTAAGCTAGTCTCATGTATGGCAATTCCCAAGATTAGTAACTGACCAGAAGGTGGAAGGGTACCATACAAATCCATGTGCAACTGGCATATTTGGGAAGTTATTCCTGGCTGTAGTTCTGGAAGAAGAATACAGTTTACCAATCTTATGTCTCTCTTAGATGTATGAAGTGGGCTCTGTTTAAAAATCATAATATTTCCAAAATTCTACGCTGATATGTTGGTAGATTTATGTAGTAATATATTACAGATTTAAACATTAGGAATGAATTGCATACCATCCTCCTTACCTATATTTGATATTGAGGTGTGATTTCTTCTATTGGGTAGGTTTGTAAGTGGAAGTCGTGATGGGACAGCACGTATCTGGCAATTTAAGCGAAGGGAATGGAAGAGTATTTTGTTAGACATGGCTACTCGTCCGTCAGGGTAAGTTATATGAAACAGATTGCTATCACAGTATCTGTGGTGCATATTGGAAATTTGTTCAACTCAAATGTTTGATGCATCATTTGATTAACTTCAGAACGCTTAAGTGTGGATCGTGTTGTATTGGAGCAGACTTTTTCCTATTTTATTTTTTAGATATCTGACCAGATAGTCAGCTGTTCAAATTAGCTCACCTGACATATACTTTAGCTCTTGTTGTTACCAAGACATTAAAAAACCCCTGCTTTTTAAACCCTTCAAGCCAGGGTTGGCCAATCTGTGGTATGGGAAACTGCTGTGTGTGGCATGCAAGCTTCAGGCACCTTTTTTAGTGTCCCATTGTGCAAACTCTTCATCAGGTATACTTCTGCGGGAGAGAAGCTCAGGGACTTGTGACAAACCTGTCAAAAAGGTGACTACCATTGCTCAAGGCATGAATCAAGCCAAACTTTCTAGAGATCTGCGTTAAAATTCATAGCTATGTTTTTGGAACCAGTGTGGAAAGGTCCAGCTTTGCTTAAAGATATGGGCAGTATCACAACACTAGGTGATGGATAATCTGCACTGACAAAAGCATTGTCTTGCTGGTATAATAAGCAAGTCTTAAAAGGATTTGCTGGTATAGCTATACTGCAAACCCTTCCGTTTTTTAAGTAATGTCAAGCCTATAGATTAGCTGAGGTGGACTGATTTCGGTACTTGAGATCCCCAAGATGTAGCTTTAAATAAGCTCTCTCTCCATTACATTGAAGTCGCTAGCACAGAGATACCTTTCCTGTCTCATGTCTTGGTAAGTGTTAATGCTGTTCCACCTGCCATGTCCCTCCACCCTCCCCTCCCGGTTCTTCCCCACTCTCCCAAAGGTCCTTGTAAGGCATAGGGCCAGTTGGAGGGCTAATAACTGAATGTACTCCTAGCACTTTACAGGAATAGTCTCTGGTATGGAAGGGGTGTTTTAGTTCACAAATTCGGAAATACTAAGAAACATACAAATTATAATCCTAAATCATTAATAAACATGACATTTGAGATGAGCTACTCTTTCACATGCGATGGAAGGGAGGTAAGGCTCTGAACAGTGGGTGAAATCCTGGCCACATTGAGGTCAGTGGGTTTTCCCAATGTCATTGATGGAACTTGGACTTCACCTGTTGCCTTAAGTGAGGCTGTGTCCTAAAAAATTCTTTGCATATACAACTTTGTGGAGTTCCATGTTCATTACCTTAGACCTTTTCATGTGATAGATATTTAGTTTGAAGGTGACCTTCTCCTCCCCAACCCCAGGAATATGATTAACAGAGCCTTAGGACAATATTTTTTATATATTCATAATCACTAGTAATAGAGGTTCTGTAAGCCAAATTTGCCCATGTATGCAGACAGTTTTTCTTCAGATTTTTCTACCTTGCTACATGTCCCATTCCATTTACATAGGTTGAAGTGGTGTCAGAAGGCACTATCTGAAGACAGAAATTGCGCTGATGCTTCATAGTGTGGCCTGTGAAACCTGCTGCTGCTTAGAATGCCACTTTATGAATTACTTTAAGAACATTGAATTGTTTTTTCCTGTTGGGCATGTATTGTTGCACTTATTTCCATCATATATGTCTAATTTTTCAGTTGTGCATGTTGTTGCAGAAATGTATTATTGCCTTCAGTGGGAAATGTAAACATTAAAAAATTTGCAATTCTGAGTCTGTTTATAAAAAAAAAAAAAAAAAAAAGGTACGTTTCTGGACAATGGGAAAGTTTTGGCAAATTAATTTAAATTGTTTTGAAACTCTTTTTTGCTGTTTACTTTTAGACAAAGTCTGCAAGGAGTAGAAGACAAAATCACAAAACTGAAAGTAACAATGGTGGCATGGGACCGCCATGACAACTCTGTTATAACTGCAGTTAATAACATGACTCTAAAAGTTTGGAATTCTTTCACTGGCCAACTTATTCATGTCCTTATGGTAAGGTTCTTGATCTTATTTTCAACATGAAAATGCATACCATGTTTGAGGCCAGTAAAAGCTTACTCCATATCTCCCTTTTTGAAGGTCACCATAACACGCCTTGCTAATTATTAGCTGTAGATATTTTTTTTTTTTTTAATTTCAGTCAAAATCTAGTCTAGAAATACACGTACTGATACTTACCCTGAACTAACATTTCAGAGAGTTACCGTGCTTGTTTTGGAGATGTAAGTGTCCATAAGTGACAAAGGAGACACATTCTTGGTCTTGCTGTCTTGAAATTATTGGCAATGTGTATTGTTAATCTTATGTAATAAGAAGTAAGAATTTACTGTGCATAAATATTCCTGTACCTATTTTTCTTGCTATGCAAATATACAGGATCTTTGGTACTGCTATGAAAGTCTGACTTAGGGTGCATTAATTCCTCTGTTGCATCACAGAAACCAGTCCTTGTTACACCGTCATCTTTTGGGCATGAAATAATTCTTCTACATTTACTTGCACTACTCTTCGTGAGGCCCCCTCTACCTGGGCAGGTAAATGCATGATTGGATTTAATGTGTGATTCGTACAGTCGCGCCTTCTGCCTCGCCACATGTACGTGGCGGGAGGCACAACTGCGGGATTGCACATTAGATCTAATCACACCTTATTACCAGTGTAGGGGGAGCCCAATCTTGGCTTCCCCTGCATCTGCAAGAAGCAGGCACCCATAGCTGGGAGCCCTCTTTACTGACTGGGCCCCTAGCCATGGGGGACCACATGCAGCTGGGACTGAGAGTCCCTGCATCTGACGGGGCTCCCACCTACTGGGGTGCAACCTCTGAGCCTGGGGGATTGTGGATCCTGTGATCCCCAAGGCTTGGGGGTGTGTGAAACCCTTGGTCACACGGAGATCTTGAGTCCTGGCTGTGCCTCACCTGCAGCAGGGACTGAGAGTCTCGCAGCTAATGGGGCTCTGGGTCTCAGCTGTGAGGACCCAGGGACCCCACAGCTGACATACTCATAATAATTTATTTAAAATTGTCCTGAGAGAGAACAGAGAAGAAGATTGCATGAAGGGCCACAAAGAGAAATGAGAAGCTAGTAGAGTTGTCAAACTGCTGTTGTATGTTTGCCATTTTTTATACAGGTTCACATTGTTATGACCTATTTGCATGTTTATACTGCTGATACTATAGTGATAATTGTATCTGTTTATATTATTTGAGCCATTCTTTTTTATTCTCGACAGCACATTTTAAAAAAAATATATATATATATTTAATTTCAGGGACATGAGGATGAAGTGTTTGTTCTTGAACCTCATCCATTTGATCCTAGAGTTCTCTTCTCTGCTGGCCATGATGGCAACGTCATAGTCTGGGATCTGGCAAGAGGGGTCAAAATTAGGTCTTACTTCAACATGGTAACTATCCTTTATTTACTTATGATAGAGAGATGTTGAGCTACTTTTCTATATTTTTTCACTGTACTAATCCTCTACAACTATGTGGGGCAGTTGGTATGCATGTGTGTGGCTGGAGGGGTAAGGAGGGTAACATCCTGGCTTCATTGAAGTGAATAGTAAACTCCTGTTTTACCTGTAACTTTACCAAAAATGCACTTACTCAGATGATGAAGTCACCAATTATCTGTCCGTGCATATGCCTCACTTGCACAAAATCAGAGTCTTTTGAATAGCACTGGCTGGGGTTGTGTATGTGTCTTGTACCTCTTTGTTCTTCTGTATGAGAGCATAAACGGCAGAGAATCCCTTACTCTGTCAGTTCTCTTGCTTGTTCATTGCACCAGGATGGAAACTGTAGCTGAATTCCATCTTAATTTGGTTCTTCACTCCAGCTGGGAGAAATCACCAAGACAAACCTGACCTGGGAGCTAAACAAAACTAGCATCTTCCTTCAATTGCAAAGGCTTACTGATCTGTGTCATCAGATAAGGTATTGATAGTACCAGTCCTGGATGATGTTTGTCATTTCAGGACCTCCTTAGGAGAGTTGCAGAGATTCTGCTGATATAAATGTAGGCTGCTTACAGATGTAACCCATCCCCCCTTGTTCCCCTTCCCCCCCCAAAAAAACCAACAAACCCCAAACCAAAAATGACACTTTACTTTAAACTCTGCGTGTCCCCATGTTGAGCCCAGCACATGCCCTGGGCTCAGTGTTAGTTTGAAAGGGCATTAGGGGCGTTAGAAGAGGCATCATGTTGTTTTGACCCAGCTCACCCAACATCTGTATGGGCTGGTCACTTTAGGGGGGCGCGTTTGGTGCTTTTATCTAACATTTGAAGCACCCAATTTATACAGATGCTGTGGAGCTGGGTCCAAGTAACGTGCTGTTCTTTCAGTAAAGAGCATTTTTGTTTTGTTTTGGCTTTTTTGCGGGGTGGGTGTTCTTCATTTGTTTTTGTTTTTTGTTCCTCCCCACCTCCCAAGTCTGTCAGCATCCATAGGCCTTAATGAAGGAATCTCATTCATTATTCATTCCTGTGCTTTTTAAAAACTGCTCTACTTGTAAATAAAGGGATCGCTTGGTAAAGCCTTGACACACTATATTTCCTATAGTGAAATGGGTAAAGAATTGGTATCTGGTTTCTGAACTAAGTTGTGGTATCAGTACTAGAGGAAAAATCAAAATCCGACACAAGTACTTAAAAAAACCTGATCTATTTACGGGTGGCATCTCACTGGCATCCCCAGGCACATTACCTTTGTGCAATTGCAGTTAATTGGCTAATTGAACAATAAATGTAGACATCCTACACATGCAAAGCAATTATTGCACAATAAAAATGGCAGCCAGACATACAAATGGCCAACAAGCCACAAAGTTATTGCTTGAAAAATGTAGAACATTTTTTGTAGCTGGTTACTGTCAAACTTTTAATTTGAACGTGTGACATGTCACACAGGGTGATAGTGTTTGTCCAGGTCCTCCAGCATCTCGGGGTCGATTGTGTGCTCATTCTCGCACTCTCTTATGCTTAACTCTGCTTCCTTAGGATACACTAGTGGGAGGTGTCTTGATTCACTGCCCCTTCTCCCCTTCTTTAAGCAGCCCTAAGTCTGCTTCTTAAGTAACCATTAGCACCTTTTTGTGAAAGCCAAGGTGTAAACAAACTCTTAAGTGACATGCTTTACTTGTCTAAAATGGGTAAAGATTTGGAGGACAGGACAAGCACACAAAGCTCCAGGCCAGTTTGAGCCCTGCTGCTTCTGCGCAGTTTCCTCACCCTTTGCACGGGTCTCTCTGGATATACACAAGGGTTGGGGAAGTAGTTCATTCACCCAAGGGGAGCCCAGATGACTTCTCATTCCCAGCACAGCTGGTGGGTGCTGGCAAAGCAAGTTTCCAGGATGCTTTTTTTCCCTCTATATCGCTTCCCCCTTGAATGTGAAGTAAATCATATGGTGTGACATTTTCAATTGAATTATATCACTTGCTGCTTGATGGAAATAATATCTGCCAGGGGCTTGCAACTATTATAATGAAACTTTTGTTGAAGTTCCCACAAGGCAACATATGACCTCAGAGAAGTAATTGCAGCAGACTGGCAGGCAGCTATCGATAGACCTTGTAGGTGACAGCACAGCAGTCAGGTCTGTAGGTGGTGATGTGCAAAAGTATCATGGCTCCAAGCATAAGGCATTGCTGGAGGAACAGACTGAAACATGATACTTGGCTATTGAGGGTATGAAGTTACTTTGGCATCATACAGACATTCAGTTTTTCTTGGGAGGATCACTGCTTTTTCAGGAGAAACCATGTGTGTGCAGATATTCAGGCTTTTTCTGCCAGTAAAAATGGACAGTCCAGGAGACAAATAGGGAACAATCAGAGTTAAATCACTCTGAGAAGAGCAAATATCTGTATATGGTATGGCTTCTCTCAGAAGAGAACATAGTACTTCCAGTGCTTAAGAACTTACTTAGTGACTGGATTCAGAGAATGTGTCCTTTTCCCTGTCCATGAACGTAATCCATAAATACACCAGGAACAGGTTAAGGTACCTGCCTAAACTATTTGCAGAGGCAAAGAAGTGGTCCCAGGATATTTTGAAACTGTATATGAGTGTATTAATGTTTAGGGTCATCTGGCTGACCTATGAACATTCTAGCTCTTTTATTGGACTCCACAGGGCACTATGTAAAGGAGTAAGGATGTGCTTGGTCATCTCTTCCAGAAGGACATATAGCTGCAAACTGGGATTTATTACCATGATGCGACCTCACTGTGCCTGCATTTTCGAGGAGCCAGTAACAATATGACAGGCTCTTTAAGTAGACTAGACATGGGGTAGCCCTCACAAGTGGTTGCTGCATGTATCAATCACAGAATCAATATTTAACCAATGAGAAGCTACCAAAATGTTTCCTACGGAGGAGAGTACTAAGTTCCTAAACTTCTTGCAAAAGGGGCTGGAGCTCAGTTTCCTTTACGAGGGCCTTACATCAAATAAAGGGCATTGCGTGTGTTACAAATTAAATGCCACACTGACAGCAATCCAAAACTCAGAATTAGGCACTTACGCTCTTCTATTCAGTGCATGGGGAAAATTACATATCTTAAAAAAAGCTCAATTAAAAACAAGAAACTCACCACAAAACCTACATTCTGCATGGAAAGCATGCTAAAACTAGGGGTGTTCCTTGCCAGAATTTAGAAACCGTATCCTGGGATATGCTGTATCCATCCATACAGAATGTGTAGTGTGGATTTTAGGTATATCCATGCATATAGGATGTGTAGTGTGGACTTGTCTTCTGAGGTTAGTACTGTTTTTGTAATGATGAAAGAGGAGCAGCAACTACTGGTGGAGCCCATACGTTTATATAATAGCCTGAGTGCACAACCTGGAACAAATGTTGTGTTGCCCATCCCTGCTCCCTGGGTTGGGGCTGGTTCAAATCTCTTCCTTCCCCTTGTGGGGCCAGGTACCACAGCCCAGGGCAAAGCACCCTGCATGGTGTTCTCTTCTTGTCCCCCAGCATACTGACACCAGGGAGGAGTGGCAGTATGGCGGGAGGGGCGGTGGCCCAAACAGGCAAAGATGCGTGTTCGGGCATCCTGGGTAACCGGCATATTTGGTTATCTGGCACCCCCGGTCCCCATGGGTGCCGCATAACAGAGCTTTTGCTGTATCTCTGTCTGCCTGGGCTTGATGTCTGATTCAGTTTAAACGCATTGCAGTGAGAAGTAGTCATTACACTCATGTTGGTTCATCAAGGAGTACTGATAGATGCTGTTCTTGACAAGTTTGATAAATCTCATGGAGCAGAAACTTTTGGAGGAGAAAGGGCCATGCATCTAAAAGGAAACTTCTACTTTATGGACAGTCAAATACCAAGACTCAGATAGGGCCCTAATACCAAAGGTATTGTCTCTAACACTTCAGGTGCCAACAGTGTGTGCTCACTCTTAGTTGTCAGAATGCTTTTATAATTAATTAACTCTGTATCAAACTCTGAATTTTCATACCTAGTATCAACATTTCTCAAGGGCCTGTTGCATATTTACCCTCCCGTTAAGATCCCAAGTCAGATTCAGTTCTTTAATCTGGTTTTCCTGGAGCCTCCATTACAGTCTTTGCCCACTATTGCTGCACTTCAGCATAGAGGTTTGGTGAACTTGAAGCCCATATTGTCAGACCTCTTCAAACCCCCTTTATCATATTATTGTCCTACAGCTTCACCTAAATGAGTAGGTTAATCTACTAGTAGTCTTTCCAAACCAGTACTTAGATTAATAGATTATTAGGCACTGGGAGGGACCTTGTAGATTATCAGGTCCAGTCCCCCTGCACTAGGCAGGGAAAGACAACTGGGGTCAAGTGACCCCAGCAAGGTAACTGTCCAGTCTCCTATTGAAGATTTCCAGGGTAGGTGACTGCATCACCACTGGAGGGAGTTTATTCCACAGTCTGGACACCCTGACTGTGTAGGAGTTTTTCCTAGAGTTGAGCCTGAAGCAGCTTTCCAGCAGTTTGTATCCATTGCTCCTGGTCTTCCTCAGGGGTGCCCTGGTGAACAGCTGTTCACTGAGTTCTTGATGTATTCCCCTGATGTAGCGGTAAGCTGCTACCAAGTCCCCTCTCAGCCTTCTCTTTTGTGGACTGAAAAGGCCCAAGTCCTTCAGCCTCTCCTCGTATGGCTTGTTTTGCAAGCCCCTGATCATACGGGTGGCTCTTCTCTGGACCCTCTCAAGTTTTTCCACGTTCTTGTTGAAGTGCAGTGCCCAGAACTGGATGCAGTAGTCCAGCTGCAGTCTCACGAATGCGGAGTACAGTGGGAATATCACTTAGTTTTGCATGAGATGCAACAGTGTGTTGTTTGCTCTGCTGGCCACAGCAACACACTGCCAGCTCATGTTCATGCAATGGTAGATCTCTGCTCCTAGGTCCCTTTTGGCTGTGGTGCATGTCAGATTGTCACCACTGAGACTCTAGGTATGTTGGGGATTGTTTGCCCCTAGATGGAGCACCTTACACTTCTGAGTGTTGAACTTCATCTGGTTCTGATCTGCCCAACTCTCCAGCCTGTCCAGCTCTGCCTGTATCTGCATGACCATGCTCCCCCATAACATGGTGTCATCTGCAAACTTGGCCAGTGAGCTTCTCACCCCCGCATCCAAATCATTGATAAAGATGCTGAAAAACGCTGGTCCAAGCATGCACTCTTGAGGGACACCACTGGCCCCTTCTCGCCAGGATAACACAGATCCGTTCATGAGAACTCTCTGGGTCCTACCATGCAGCCAGTTTTCCACCCACTGAACTGTTGAGTAGTGAAGCCTACAATCTTCCAATTTTTCCACAAGGATATCATGGGATACTAGATCAAAACCCTTTTGGAAGTTTAGGTATATAATGTTGGCCTTCTCTCCGGTGTCCAGGTGGTGAGACCTCTTTGTAGGAGGAGATGAGATTGGTAAGATGAGACCTACCCACGACGAAATCATGCTGGCTGTCATTAGAGTTGTACCCTCAACAAGCGTATCACTCGCAGATTTTTTTTTTTAATGAGTTTTTCCAGGATTTTCCCTGGGATGGAGGTTAGGCTGATTGGCCCGGGTCCTCCATCTTCCCTTTTTTGAAATTGGGCACAATGTTGGAAGGAGAGAAACAGCCTACATATATTGGATATTTCCAGACATTTATTGACAGGTGTACCTGTTTATGGTTGTACCTGGCTCATCAGAATATGACCAAGCCATCTTGTCAAAGAGGTTGTCTAAATGGGTCTTACTGTTTATCCACTTTTGTCCATTAACTGATATCAGAGCACACTTCATCACAGCACACACTGTCTTCACCTTGTGTCAGAAATGCACCAGCCTCTAAGAATTGTAAAGTAGAGATGTGGAGCAAGCCACTGATTGTTTTCAAACAGGCCTTTGGCATGGCAACTATCTTGGAAGACAGATATGGGAAAATAATACTTTTTTTTCTCTGTCTGAAACATCAGATGTTCCTGCTTCCTGCCCTTCAAAGTAGTAGATATTTTTTGCCTTTAACCTACGGAATCCAGACTGAAGCTTAAAGGAAAGAACGGTTAGTTAACCTATAGTAACTGGTTCTTTGAGACACCGGTGTGAACTGCACAACTTGCATTCTCTCTGATTTTTGAAGTCATAAGCAGCATTTAGCTTTGACTTGCAAGAGAACGGAGTGAAACCATTGCCTTTTATGCAGGAGCAGTCACAGACCACATGCACAGTACTGATGGACACTGTCAGATAACTCCGATCTTGTGCTCATGGGCATCATGCCTACCTACAGTCGGATCCATAGTGACTGTCACACCTTGAAGATCCACTTTATGATAACTGTTCTGTCTTCTGATGCTCTAGGTCTTTTTCCAGACACCTGGGTGGTCTGACTAGAAATCAGTCAAATGTTCATTCAGATCCCTACTGCATAGAAGAACCCCGCTCCATTGTTTCATGCTAGAAGTGCTCTGGAGGAGGCATCATACTTTTATATCCAAGAAACTGTGGAGCATTTTCCTTGACTTGTAGTTCCGAGTAAACATTAATTGTATCCAATGTTTGTGTACTTTCCCCGCAGTGAATTCACTTGGCCTTATCAGAACAATTCAGCTAGCTTCAGATGATGAAATACAAATGCTGAATGGCATAGCAAGCAAAGGCAGAGAGAGAGACAGAGAGATGGTTTAGGGGTTTTCTTATTCTTTTGTTTTGTTTTGTTTTGCTTCATTTTGGTTTGTTTTTTACCATTTTGTATTTACCTCAGAGGAGTTTGTCTAGATCGATGGGTTAAAACCTGCCATAAATCTTTCATAAGATCACAGAGGAAATTCAATTATAGTGACGCTTGCAGATGAAGTGGAACAAAAATGCACACAATCATATTGATTAAACATATTAAGGTTACTAATTCTGTCAGAAGTTTGTGTGTATGTTTCTAATAGTAGCATTTAAAAAGTAGCTATATTGCGCACACATTTTCCTCTTAATATATGTTTAGACTTAGAAAAAAATACAAGTCTTTCTTTCATAAGACAAATGTCAAATGTCATTGTTTAAGGTTCAGTATGCCTAAAG
>NW_005842681.1:309317-406334 GCF_000455745.1 Alligator sinensis | reverse complement strand
GAGGGCAAGAGTGAGTGAGTTTAGGTTTAATAGCATAAAAACAAAATGCAAAATGTTGAAATTCATTTAACCAGAGCAGGAGTAGAAGATGCAAAATGTGTAACAGGACTGAAATCGCTTTGAAAAAATTAAGGTTTCTATCCCCTGACTTGCATGTTACAGGGCCTCATCTTTTAAGTAGATTCATGGAGGTGTGGACCATTTTATGTTGTGAAGCCTCATTTACTTCTCTAGTTTGTTTTCTGTTGCAGGATGAGACACTACATTTATTTTGAAAATTACATAACTTACTATTTTATCAATGTGTTGCTATTTTGTGAAGAGGGAAAAGGATAATCTTACACTCTTAGTTTTGAGACGCCTTCCAAAAATCTTTGAATTTTAGCTATTATTGAATTTGCTGGGTTTAGAAAAATAAATGTCTACTAGGAGTGTTTAAGAGTGTTGCTAATTGATACCGTGGTTTTATAAACACTACAACTAGGAAAATGGTGCAGAGGTGGTAAAATCTTCCGATAGGTATTTAGTTTCACAAGAATGTAAAGATTTTAATAGAGAATTTTTCTGTACTAAAAATTTATTATACATTTCAACATTAATGAAGGTTTATTTGTTGTTTTTCATAACATTGAATATTTTACTTTTTTTTACTGTCTTTCCCAGTTTAACATAAAGGTTAAAGTAGACTGCCTCTTCTTACCAAGGATTTGGATAAAATGATTATATTTGTTTATCTTAAACATAAAATTAAGTATGAATCTATCAGAGATTGTTTTCCTGAACTCAGCTAACTGAAAATCACCAAGTTGTCTATCCTTATTGCATGCTAAAACATAAGATATTCAAAGATGTGATGATACCTTTGTGTAAGTGCATTTAAGCCAAATATCTTTCTATTCAGCCTTTTTTTCCCTCAAGTCATCAGGTTTTTTTCAGGAAAGATTGTAATATTTCAAAATTACTTCATAATCTCCCTTTTTAAAGTAAAATTGTAATGACTGCTATTTCAACTAGATGAAATTAGTAGGTCACACATTTTATTAACTTGTTTTATTATTTATCTGGGTATTTTTTAAATGCCATGTAAGAGACTGAAAAGACTTACTTCTCTCAGACATCCCTTTGTTTGAAAACATAAAACACGTTCCTAAGCCTGCATTTCTTCTGTAACACATATAGTTTGAATATACAAGGCTTCTCAAAGATCCTGGATGGGACTGCTTTGATGTGGAGCATCCCACTGCAGTTTCTCTTAAGACCTTGTTTTCTGACATGCCTGAGATTTTGGTCACTGGGGAGGACCCTGGAGTGACTTTGACTGCCTTACTTCAGGCTTTAAACCACATGTGTGAGCCTGGGTCAGCCTGGTGTGCTTGTCCCTTTTGTAGCCAGGACACACTTCTATCATAGTATAGGTATGCCTCCTCAACGTTCAAGTAACGGTAGTGGAAGAATCTCAGTGTAGAGAAGAGTTTAAGTGATGTCATTTAACAGCTCATAAAGTGACTTTGTTGCCTACCAATTTGCGGGTGATGCATTTTTTTTAGAATACATGTTTAATTTATAGAATACATTAAAAATAATGTATTTGTCAATCTAGAAAATGAAACTTCGTTGTGCATAATTAAGTTTTTGTTCATCTGCTTTCTTGGCCTGGAAAAAATTAGGCTTATGCTTTTATATGAATGTGGTGTAGAAATGAGAAATATTCTTTTGGTTCTTAGTTTTCTTTTACAGAATACAATTCTGGCAGATTCAAATTGTTAGAAGCTTTCTGGAGTTGGAATAAAATAATAAAAAAACCCAAATGGAATAGACATTTATATTTTGCAGCATGTCATTTAAATTAAATGAGTATTTTATTGGCACTTACTAGAGGAAGTGCGCATGATAACTTGCTGTACAAAAACACGCTGTTCTAAACCTGTAACAAATATTGTTTTACATTCTTCAGCACTACTGGCAAATACTATAATTGTTTTGAATACTTTCCTAGTAAGAAAACAACCTGAACTTCTCAGATAGAGCTGTGACCATCAGGGAATTTGGCTAGTCTATATTAACCAGGCACTTAACTATCATAAATATATATTTGGTAGTTATGTGAGGTGAGATGCCAGTACCTGTGCTAACCATATATAATTTCAAAAGCCATCAACAATAGTTTTTTGTTTAAGGCATTTCTCCTTCAAAACTGCTAAAATATAAAGTTCACTTTGTGAATATACTGCATGCTTCAAAAGGAAATATATTAGATACGGAGGGAAATGGGGGAAGTGTATCATAAGTATATAAGGGGTGTACATCAGGATCTGGGGGAACACCTGTTCACCAGAGTGCCCCATGGGATGACAAAATCAAATGGTCACAAATTTCCCCAAGACCGTTTCAGGCTGGACATAAGGAAGAACTTCTTTATAGTCCGAGCCCCCAAGACCTGGAACAGACTGCCACCAGAGGTGGTGCAGGCACCTACTCTGGATTCCTTTAAGAGTCAATTGGACTTTTATCTTGCTGGAATCCTGTGACCCCAGCTGACTTCCTGCCCCTGGGGCAGGGGGCTGGACTCGATGATCTTCCAAGGTCCCTTCCAGCCCTAATGTCTATGAAATCTATGAGATGTGCTTATCACATCACCTTTCAGAAAATTTGGTGAGCAAAATACATCCATCTTTTTCCCCTCAGTTTTGCTTTTATACTAGTTATAAGAGAATATGAATAAAAAAATAGGAGGCACACTCAATTAAGCAGAATTCATCCGATCTTTGTAAGAAAGCGAATACATGTTAATCTAATTTGTGGGAAAAGTATTGAGTTAACACTAAGCTTGCCAGGCCAAACACTCAAAAGTCCAAAAATGCAGACGAGATTTTCAGAAATGAGCTCTGAAATTAATCCCTAGGTTTGGGACCTAATTCTTGAAAGTATTGCATTCCTAAATAAGTCGGTGTAATTGCTGTACTATGCATTGTTAATCCAGTCATATTTTTTCCATAGGATGTCTGGTGCTTTTTTTGTTTCTAGTTTGTATAATTCTTCTCATCTTCCTTTCCTCACCTTTTAAAAATATTTATACTCGCATGGGATCTCTGAACCCCACTACATGTATGGTTGAGGATTTAATGAGAGGTAGCAAATTAATTTATATATTCTCAACTTTGAAGTGTAGTTAAAGTTTTCAGTGACACATTCCAAGACAATAATTATAAAACAGTAACTGACAATACCATATTTACACACAAAAGGTTACCAAATCCAAAGATCAGATGAAAAAAATTTAAATTTGTGAATGTAGCTTTCCTGATATCTGTGTGATTTCCATTTCAGAAAACATTTCATAGTTATTATATATGCAAACTTGGGTCCTGATCCTGCAACTGAAATTGCAAAGGTAGAATCCTTTGTGTATGCAGAACTCCATTGAAACGAATGGGGGTCCCACACTTGAGCTGGGTTTTACCAGCACAGATGCAGTTGCAGAATGAGGACTTTTGGGTGAATCGGTTCTTTCCTTGTTCTCTTTTGAACTGCTGTATTATTTCAAGCTAAGATTAGAAACTGACTTAGTCTCCTTTATGTGGAGCATGATGTTTAGCAAAGATGGTTCTACTAGATCTGGTGATGCTTATTTGTATTCTCAGTATTGAACTTCAGTTCTAAGGAAAATACATAAAATGATGACTTAAGCATTTTAGAACTGTTTAACCCTTATTTTGAGGAATCAATGTTGTCAGTGTTCCATCATCCACTGATTCAGAGCATACGGGTTTATTCCTGCAAGTTGTCAATCAAGCAGAGGCTGTCATTTGCAATTTGGAATTTCTTCACACTCCTGTTTCTTCAGGAAGTCTGTTTATAGTCTTTAGTCTTTTTTTTTGTTTGTTTTTTGTTTTTAATCCTTGGTTGCAAGCGGACACTTGCATCACCGTGTAAGAGAACAGAGAGCGAGATGAAGAGCTCAGATGCATCCCTGTGCAGTACTATGTTTTATCCCCTTTTTATAGTGTTGTTAACGTTTTATCCATAGCCAGAAGTCCATTTATTATAATTAAAATATAGCAGGTGACGTAATTTAGACAAAATGCTTTTTTTCTGGCTTACAAAAAGTCATTTTTTACTGATCTCATCAACCTAATTCCCAGACCTATAATGCTAGACTTAGATACTTTCAGTGTAATCTGATAAACTTTGCAGCTGCTCTTCACAGCATCATCACTCCAATTGAAAGATGCCTTTTTGTTTCTTGGGAATACTAATTTGTCCATGTGGAACTTTTTCTCCTAGCAAGCTCTGATCAACTCTGAGGAGAGCATTCTGAGCCCATGTGCAACTCATCAGCCATTATCATATATGGGGACTGGATTCCCTTTTGGAAATATGATTGCTGGAGATCAGAGCCCAATTTTTTTTGTATAGTCAGTTGCTGTTATGGGCCAGATTGGGGAGAAAATCAGCTGTTCATTTGAACACTTTTAGTATTGGGGATTTAGAATCAAGGTTTTTTTCCCTCCTATTGGTCAATTTCATTGTAGATCAATAAATTATTTTTTTTCTGGGATCACACTGGACTATTTTGACCTTGATGCAGGTTTCATGGTCTGGGAACATATTTGAGATGTAAAGTAATTTAAGATAAAGATCTTTAAAAAAACTTTGTTTTTCAGTAATCTACTAAAAAGCAAGGTGGTTCTACTTACTTCTGTTCTTAAAGTTTTGTGATGCTCTTTCTTTATCATATCATGGGCAAGCACAGACTCATTTATCTAGTCTTTATAAATAGACCAGGAACCATGAGAACTGAGATTCCTAATGGAAGCCCTCTTAATACTCTTTTAGCTCAAGAAAAAGCTAATGCTCATTTTCTAGAATTTACCCTTGATGAAATGCCTGAGAGGATGTACAACATCTAAAAGGAATGGCATTTGAAAATCTTGACAGAACACGTACCAATATATATCCTTCTATGGATATGTTCATCTCTGATTGATTGTTTTTTTTAAATATATAGCTAACATCCAGGCTATAAGCAAAACATATTGAATACATTGTTGTCAAAGACTATCCTAGAAACTCCTTCAAGACAAATAAGAACATAGGACTGGCGAGGTCTTTGCAAACAATCCTATCCCATCTCCTTTCCCTAAACTGATCAAGCTTCGTCTTAAAAATGGTTAGGATTTTTGTCCCTATTCCTCCTAGTAGAAGGTTGTTCCAAAAAGCTTACTCTTCTGAGAGGGAGATGCATCTTATAGTTTTTATTGAGAAGTATTCAAATCTGATTAATTCACGTTTTGTTTTTGTCCCTATATTGTCATTTAACTTGAATATTCCTTTCCGTCACTAGTATTTATGGACAGCAGCTATATCCCTTGTTAGTGTTCATTTTGTTAATTATGCTTCATTTAATAAAAAAAGTTCTCTTAATCTCCTTTCATAAAATAGGCCGTCCATTGTGTTCTTCATCCTTGTAGTCTGTCTTTGCATCTGTTCTAAATTTAATTAATCTTTCTTTAATTTTGGACACAAATTTGTATGCAGTAGTCCAGATAAGGTCTCACCAGTGCCTCAACCAGTGTCAGTCATACTTAGCCAGAAATATCTCTCCCCATACTTCCTTGGATTGCATTTGCCTTTTTTCATGGCTCTATTACATAGTAATCCTGTGTCCTAGTAGCATACCTTGGTCTTTTATGTCCTCCATTGCTTCCAACTGAGGAACTCCCAGTTTAAAGAAAAAAATAGTATTAATACTAATGTGCATGGTCATGTGTATAATCTTATTCTGATTTTGCATCTCCAACTCTTAAGGTCATCCAGTTCTTTTACTATAATGCTTCAACTTTCCTTTTTATTTATAATTATTTCCATTTCTGTTTTGTAAACATTTAATTAATAAGTTCTTATTTCTGGTATCAAGGTTATGAATGAAAAAAATAAGATTGGTCCCAAGGCAGATCTATGAGGAAGTTTTGTTAGTTACAACACAAGTAACACGTGTTACTAGTTACATCACTAGTAGCAGCCCTACATCTTTTTTTTGTCATACTTTCTTTAGCCTGTTTCTTAATCTCTTACAGTTCTCATATTAATGATTATCTTTATGTGAATTAATAAATTATCCTCTAGTACTGGATCAAATGCTTTACTGAAATCTAGATAATTAGATCTTACTACATTTGCTTTATCTACAAAGCAGTTTTCTTATTAAAAAAAAAAAAGTTAGTTGGTGTGATCAGCCTTTGTAAACTCTTTTGATTACACATTGTCCTTTCTTTTTTCCCTTCAAAATTTGTTCTAAACTCTTGTATACTAATGGGCCTGTAATTACCCAAATCGTTTTTCTTCCCATTCTTAAAAAATAAATACTACAGTCCCCTTCCCCAACAGTTTCAAGCAGATATTTTTAATTGATTTATCAAGATCTACAACTTCATGTGTTTAATTCTTTCAGAATTTTGGAGTGGAGATTATTTGGCTCCCTAACTAGAAATCATTAAGCACTCTTGAGTTATGCTTCATTTAATTTTTCACCTCCCACTAGCTGTCCTGCCTCTTCTTCCATGTTCTAGCTAATTATCTTTATTGAAAACTGCTTTTTTGTTTTTGAGCGTGCCTGCATTCTCTCTAATCTCTACCCCATTGTCACTACATAGCAACTGCACTCCTTTTTCTTTTTGTCTCTTCGTTTATATAAATAAAGAACCTTTTGCTATTTTGTTTCTTTGCAAGGTCCTAATTCAGCTTGATTTTTGGCAATCCTTGCTGTACCCCACCCAATGCTTTTTGACCTTTAGGGCACATCACTCTAGGACTGCTGTATTATTTTCTTCCATTTCTTATGGACTCTAAATCATTTTTGAGGTGATTTTATTCATTCATTTAAGGCTGAAGATCTTACATGCACGTGTTCCCCTTACTTGCTGTGCTTGTTCCACGTACGTTTTTTGTGTGCCTGACCTCTTCTACATTCACGTTCTTAAACTTCAGTCTAGTTCATGTAACTAAGTTCTCTTGGTTTTACAAAGTGTTCCTTCTTTAAACACAACATTCTAAGTTAAGGACCTGTATTTATCTTTTCATTCAATTTACATTGGATCACTAAATCCCGGTTTATTTTCTACATCCAGCTCCTCTCTGATGTTCACACTAATTGCCAAAATCAAGTCTAAAATAGCATCAACTCTTTTTAAATTTGAAGAATTTAGTGAAGAAATCTGTTGCCTGCCACATCTAGTAGAACCTCCTACCATCCTTCCCAAAACAATTTTGGATTAGAAAGATTTTTGGCAACTTCTGAAATCAAAGCACTTATATGGTACTAATAGCTAGAGAAGCTGCATTCTGGTATTTATAAGAAAGGATCAGAGCTTTTTATATTTTTTCTTGAGACTGGTCCATTCAAGGCATCTCTCCTAAGAGAGGCAAAAACCTTATTCTAAAACTCATCATTTCACGATAACCAGTACATCCATTCTTTCTAGTTCTTGCCTTTTGTCTTATGAAAATGTCTTTGTCTTTAAAAATGTCTTAAGCCTGAGCAGCATCCTGAAGTTGAATTAGTGAGGATGTTATCATTAGGAAGCTTGGTATTGTGTTTTTATTTTCTTGGAGGCTATTGTGGGAACTAAAGTCTATATTACCTTTTTTCCTGATGGCTAAATAGGGCTTTAGTATGAATCTGCAAGGCTTATTCCTTTGCAGAAGTAAAGGGCCTGCCCTACTAGAGCTGTAATTTCCTTATTGAGCAAAATGGTGAGCTGCTTTAAAAAAACAAACAAACAAAAAACAAAACAAATAAAATAATCAGTAAAGCTAATTTACTTCACATCTACACGTTCACTAAGCCTAAATTTGATTCTATTTTTTTAGTTGATGTGATGTTAAGGTAACTTTCTAGAAGGACTCTTTTAGCAAAACAGAACCTACATTTGAGAGAACTGTTTTGTGTTCCATTTTTACTAATTAATCCAAAAACCCACTTCATTTTGATGAGAGCCCTCTGTATGAGAATATTATCTAATGATTAAAATGACTGGGAAGAGAGAGAAGGTTCTGCCACTAATACATGCATGACCTTGAGCAAGACACTTGACCTTTTAGGCTGTAATATGGAGATAATAGTACCTAGCTCATGAGAATTTGCGAGGTTTAATTCAGTGACTTTTAAAAATGGTACTGATAAGCCTCAGTGAGAAGGTACTATAGAAGTGAACAGTATTATATGTGTGGTTTTAATTATGTTGTTTCTATCAGTTTTTTTATAACCCTGCCATAGTTAGGAAAGAAGTTTTGTCTCTTCAAAGATGATGCAAAAATTCATTCCTGGGGAGAATAGGAAGGGGCTATTTGAAGAGGTGCTGAAGGCATAAAAATTCAGAGTGGTGATTGGTCACCTCTGCTTGATTGACAGGTTGCAGGGAAAAACAAAAAACCATTTGTTCTGGCTTAATGGAACTGGAAAACAGAAAATGAGTATCAGGTAAAAATTACTTTTTTAAAATATTTGCAGATCTATAAAAACTGGAGTTAAGACCACACCAATCTAAATCTCCCTCAACCTGTCCCTCCTACAAGAAAATATGAGTAGGA
The DNA here is from genome assembly GCF_000455745.1 of Alligator sinensis. NCBI lineage: Eukaryota > Metazoa > Chordata > Crocodylia > Alligatoridae > Alligator > Alligator sinensis. Next base: position 397,745 of record NW_005842681.1, on the reverse strand, counting down.
AGTGTAGAAGCACAAAGCTAATCTGTATATGTGGGCTGGTAATTTCAGTGCATTTTTAGTGGGCAAGTATTGTAAAGCATTTATTGCTGTGGTGCTTCTTGGCAAATTTAGCAGAAAGGTAGAGGACTGAATGGGTGTGGTGACTGAAACCCTGAACTGGACCCAGCTCTTTGTTTAGGTTTAACAGCAGGACATCAAAGGGGAAAGTTTTACTGTCACTTCCTGTACTATGCCTATTTTGTGGATAAAGTCTGTCAGTTGCTATCAATCTGGCATCTTTCATGAGCATTGCTATGCAATTCACTGAAAAGTGAATGGCTAAAAAGTAAACAGTGTACTAGAAATAACTTCCATCTAAGAGTATATATTGTTTTTGGATATTTTCATACAGATCAGCATCATAATTTTAAGGATTATAATTTAGCCACCCCCCATGTTTGGTTAAAAAAAATAAATAATTTTGTCTGTTGCTGTATTTCAGATTGAAGGGCAAGGACATGGTGCAGTTTTTGACTGCAAGTGCTCTCCTGATGGTCAACATTTTGCATGTACAGACTCTCATGGTCACCTTTTGATTTTTGGCTTTGGCTCCAGTAGCAAATATGACAAGGTATTGTGCAAAAAATGCCCATGTTATGAGTTCAAAAAATGTGCTCAAACAAATATTTTTAATGAAACTTTAAAGTTAAAGTACCACCCCAAGAAGAAAGGTATAATTTAGTTCTTTGTTTTGTACTGTTACATGCATTTTTACCACACTGACATTTTCTGTAGCTTGCTGATGCTCTCTAACTCCCATTCAGCTGTGATCTGTCCATCATGTTATCCTAAAACTAAATTCCATCCAGTTTCAAACAAAAGAGGGAGCTTAAATGCCACTTAGAAGGGAAACAGAGTGAAATGTGTAACACTTTTAATGTGGTTAGAGTTGGTATGCTGTGGATGGAACCCTTTCTCGATTTGACCCTGTCTTTCAAACATGACCTGACTGGTTCTGTATTAGTCCTGTTATAAATAAGAAAGCTAGAATTCTAATTATTGTTTAGATTAGCGAGATCATGGTACATTATTTTTATGGCATCGCCTGCCCACAAAATTCTTAGGAGGACAGATACCTAATATATATGTATTGTATGTTCTATAATTTTTACTAGTTATTCCTATGCATCCTAGATGTTTTCTGATACTTGCGTAGGCTACCAGCAGTAATGGATTGACATTGTAAACCTGACACTATTTAGATCAGTTTTCATTTTCTTTTGAAGACAGACTTTTTCAAGTTTATAACATATAATAGAAACAGATTAGTTGTGTTAAAACTTCTTTTGACAAAATGTGATGACTGAATTGGTGTAAATAATTTCCTGCTCATTTTCCTCCAACCAGGTAGCTCCTAAAATGCAGTAATATAGCTGTAGCTGTCAGAAATACAATGCATCATGATTTGTAAACTGTTCAAGCCAGTTTTATCCTGTTTTCTGCCACATCACTATAGCTTTTAAAATAATTCTTTTTTTTCCCCTCTCTAATGTATATAGGACAAAAACTGTAAGCATTAGATTTGGAAAAATATTAGCCTGTTAGCTCTTCCCCTGTAAGGGAGTAAAAGTTACTTTACTTTTATAATCATTTTATTTTGCTACAAATCTTACTTAAATTGAATGCTTTTTGCAGACATTCTTGTTTTGAATAGTTCTATTTTTCATCTTTTTAACTGTTTGTAATAAAACATAAAATTGGCTTTGTTACAGATAGCAGATCAGATGTTCTTTCACAGTGATTATCGGCCTCTTATCCGTGATGCCAACAACTTTGTCTTAGATGAACAGACACAACAGGCGCCACATCTCATGCCCCCTCCCTTTTTGGTTGACGTTGATGGCAACCCTCATCCAGCAAGATACCAGAGATTAGTTCCAGGTCGTGAGAACTGCAGGGAAGAGCAGCTTATTCCTCAAATGGGTGTGACTTCCTCAGGTACACTGAATATCAATCCAAAGTACTGTAACTATGGGTATTTGGGAACTGCGTTTTTGTAGGATAACCTAGTTCAGTGTTTAGATATTAATAAAATTGAATTACAAGGGTTAATTAAAATAATGACTGATTCAGATTTATTGATTTTTTTGAAAAGTCCTTTCTGTATGCTAAATAGGTTAAAAAAAAGAAGCATGTAAGTAAAGATTTGGCTTTGACTAGCTGAGAAACTCACTCTAGGACCTGGCAGGCTAAATTTGTAGTCAGTCAAAAGAAGCACCCATTAAAATTGAAACCAAAGGCTCCAATCCCTGTTTTCATAGATTCATAGATTGTAGAGTCGGAAGGGACCACAATGGATCATTGTGTCCGACCCCCTGTCCTGGCAGGAAAGAGGACCAAGGTCAGATGACCCCAGCCAGGTGACTATCTAGCCTCCTCTTGAAGACCTCCAAGCTAGGTGATAGCACCAACTCTCTTGGAAGCCCATTCCAGATCCTGGCCACCCTTACTGTGAAAAATTTCTTCTAATATCTAACCTAAATCCACTCTCAACTAGTTTACACCTGTTATTCCTAGTCACTCCCTGGGATGCCTTAGTAAACAGCGCGTCCCCCATTCCCCGTTGACCTCCCCTAATAAATTTATAGACGGCCACAAGATCTCCTCTCAGCCGTCTCTTGTGAATGCTGAAGAGATTCAGCTCTCTCAACACCCCCCCCCCCCCCCCCCCCCCACCCCCCGCCGCCACTCCAGTTTCAAAAATCCAGAATTTCCAAATTTCTGGCAGGTGCTCGGTCCTGAGAAGGCCGGATTTGTGAGGTTATATTGTAGTAGGAACTGTTTTGTGCAGGGCAATTGATGGTGCATTTTCTGATACAGCATTCATTTGGAGTAGACCGCTGCATAGTACACAAAGCCTAACAGTGATGTGAATGATAGTATTCTACAAGGCTTTGTGAAATCCAGAAGTGAAGTACATTAAGTACTGATGGTACTAATTAAGATGGCTTTTGGTTAAAAGGTCATTCACACAGAGCTGGTTCTTAGCTTTATGTACAGTTCTTTTTCAAAGCTCAAATTACACAGACGTTTTCTCTGTAGTCCTGTCTCTAAAGTCTTGTGTCTTATTGCATGTTTAAGAACTAAAACATGAACCAGTATTTCCGTTGCATCTCATAATGTGGGATGCTGGCTCAGGTGGAAAAGTGTCGTTCTCTAAAGTGCAGTGTTGATAATACTCTTTAAAGGACTACAGAGTTCTCTGGAAATGATGAGAACATAGGTGTACTGGGATCGAATCCAGAAATAAATGCTTGCTAAATCTGAACCATTAATGGGAGGTTATTACAGTTGTACATAATAGAATTGTTGCCCTCTTTTCCCCCAAAAAATAAACCTTGAGATTGCACACACAAGAACTGCATGGAACAATATTATTTTGATTGTAAATTCAAACACTTAAACTTAAAAAGTGCTCAAGTGACAGTTGTCCATGCAAACCTAATTCTGACTATCTGCATATGTATTACGATACAGCTTGTAATGACATTATCGTATCTACCCCAAGCATGCGGTTGGCCTAATAAAAGACAGCGGCTCAGCTATGACACTGGCCAATTCTTTCAGCAGCCGTGGATGGAGGTCATCTGGCCCTGCTGACTTGTACCCATCCAGCTCCTCCAGGAGCTCCTTAACTATTTCAGAACTAACTGTAGGCGGACTGGTGCCATGTGGACATCCGTCAATGATCGAGGTGGGGGAATTGGCTTGGTCGGTACATAGAAATACTGAAGTGAAGGACTCATTGAAGAGCTCTGCTTTTTTCCCCTGCATCAACCACCAACTGTCCTGATTTGTCCTGCTGGGCCCTATGTTGCTCTGAGCTTTCCTTTTGCCCGCTATATACCTGAAGAAGGACTTCTTATTGTCCTTGATTGTTGAAGCCAGCCTGAGCTCAGGCCCTGCCTTGGCCTGTCTAACGGATTCCCTGCAATAACATGCCAGGGAGATATATTCCTCCTTGGTGGCTGCTCCCTGCTTCCATTGTCTATACATCTTTCCTTGCCCCCAGACTCTCCTGGAGTTCCCTGTTCAGCCACCAACCAGCTTTCTTGCCCCCTTACTTCCCTTCCTACGTAATGGGATAGACTCCTTTTGAGCTCCAAGGATCACTCCCTTGAGACCTCCAACCCTCCTGGACCCCCATTTGCTCTGTGGTCTTGAGTTGCATCCCCTCACTAACTAGCCTTCTAAGCATGCTAAAGTTGGCCCTTCTGAAGCCCAACACCTTAGCCCCACTAGTTACTTTACCCACCCTTCGCTGGATAGTGAACTTGACCAAGAGATGGTCATTGTCTCCCAGGCTACCATGAACTCGCATGTTCCCCACGAGATCATCCCCTGTTGCTAAGACCAGGTCAAGCAAAGCGCTACCCCTGGTGGGACTAGACACCACCTGGGTTAGGTGGAGGACCTGCACACAGTGTAAGAACCTCCATGAGCAGCTTGTTTTGGCTGTCTGCTCCTCCCAGCAGATATCTGGGTAGTTTTTAGATCTCCCATGACCACCGCCTCCCTTGCCTGTGTGGCGTCTGCTAGCTGCCCGGAGAATACATTGGAGAATGCCTCATCTAGCTCTTGATCCTGTTGAGGAGGCCTGTAGTAGATCCCCACGACCAAGTCCTTTTCCCCTGGCCCCCCCTGGATCCTGACCTACAATGCCTTGGTGTTCCCCTCTTCCACCCCTGCCTTAATGGTGGAAGATGTATACTGCTCCTTAACATAGAGTGCTACCCCCCCACCTTTTTTCCCCACTCTGTCGTGCCTATACAGCCTATACCCCTCAATGCCTATCATCCAGTCATGTGTAGAATCCCACCATGTTTCGGTTAGTCCAACTAGGTCATACTGGGTGCTAGCAAGCAAGAGTGTGAGCTCCTCTTGCTTGTTTCCCATACTCCTGGCATTTGTATAAAGACATTTTAGTCCCCCAGAGGGGGCTCTTGGTGCCCCTGTACCTTGATGGTGTGTGTTCCCTTTATTACTTACCTGGTGCGGTCTGGTGCCTTGTTTATGGCTTACCAACCCCTTAATACTTACCTGGTGTGATCTGGCGTCTTGTTTGTGCTTTACCAACCCTGGGCTCTCTTTGACAACCGGTTTCCCGACCCCCGTTGAGCCTAGTTTAAAGCTTTTCGGAGGAGATCAGCCAACCTGCGGGCGAACAGATACTTATGTCTGGGAGAGAGATGAAGATCATCATCTCCCAGGAAGCCTCCTCCCTGGAAGTGCTGGTCGTGGCTGTAGAATTCGAAGCTCTCTTGAAGACACCAACTCTGGAGCCACCGGTTGACTTCCTTGATGCGGGCACCCTGGTGTTTCCGGCTGCTGCCAACTGGAAGGATGGAAGAAAATACAACCTGTGCTCCAGTCTTCTTGAGGCTGTCTCCCAGTTCATGGAAGTCCTTCATGATGCGGTCAGGGCTGGTCCTAGCTGCATCGTTGGTTCCCACATGGACAAGGACCATGGGATAGTAGTCAGAGGGCTTAATGAGAGCAGGAATTACCTCAGTGATGTCCCTGATCTTAGCTTCAGGCATGCAGGAGACTTCTCTCACCATAGGATCTGTTCGACAGATCGGCCTCTCAGTGCCTCTCAGGATTGAGTTGCCCACCACAATCACTCAATGTTTCTTCTTTTGCCTGGGCAGTGATCCCCCAGCCTGCCCGGTAGGGGCTACAGGGATCACCTCCTTTGCAGGAAAATGCTCCTCCTCTGTCTCCTCCATGGTTGTCAGGGCCCTCTATCCGTTCCCCACATGCAATGGGGAAGCAGACACCAGGCCCTGCTGCCTGGATCCAGAGGTGACTGTCTTCCATTCCCCTGCTGCAGACTCCTTGCATGGAGTTTCACCCGTGGGCATCTGGAGCTGTAGGGAATGGAAATGCCTGTCAATCACAGCTTCATCATCCCTGATCCCCCTTAGCCTGCTCACTACCTCCTAGAGTTCCCTCACCTGCTCCTCCAAGGCCCGAAGGTGGGCACATGAGGGACAGGCAAGAGGGCTCCCCCCCTCCCCTGATGGCAGGGTCACCGCCAGGCCACCCCGGCAGACAGGGGGGCAGGGCTCTGTCTGAGTAGACAGCTCAGAGAAACCACGGGTGGGCAGCGCCATCTGAGCTGCAGCTGCATCCCATGCTCTTACCTTAGCTGCTGAGCTTCGAGTCATCATCGCTCTTGCTAAGTGCTCCTTCTTGTCACTTACTCTTTGTGCGCCTGCCTCGCACGAACACCTGCGCAAATGCAGGCACGCCCTTACAGAGTGCGCCTGTTTGCACGCTCTGTTCGTGCGTGGCTTGGGAGCACAGTTCCCTGCCCGGCTCAGCAAAGAGGGATCCAGGGGCTTCCCCTCCGGATCCTCTGCAGCTGCGCCAGCTCCTAGCCCACTTAACTTCGGGGGGTCAGGTGCTCTGCTGCCTCAGGTACGTTGCAGGGGGCACACGTATGCTGAGAACCCACATGTGTGCCCAGTCAGCCTCTTCTCCCTCCTACTGCACCCAACTGCTGGGCACTGAGTCAAACCGCGGGCTTTTTAAAGCCCACGGTTTGAATTTTCTTGCGGTGGCCGAGCAGCCAATCAGGTGGCTGAGCAGTGGCCGAGCAGCCAATCAGGTAACCCGAATTACCCGGAAGTGCCTGCCGGCTAACACCCCACCCCCCACCCCCCCGCGCGCTGGGGGGGGTCTCGGATCCTGGTGCTCTGGGGCAAGCCCCTAGAAGCAGCCTCTGAGGGGATCCCCTTTGTCACCTGGGGGAAGGGTCCCCCCTAGCTGGCTCCCTGTTCACACATCTCGGGAGCACGGCTCCTCGCTCAACTCAGCAAAGAGGGATCCGGGGGCTTCCCCTCCGGATCCTCTGCAGCTGCACTGGCTCCTGCCCCACTTATCTTCGGGGGGGGGTTAGCTGCTGCTGCCCCCGTTGTTGCTTGTCAGCCTCTGCCGCCTCAGATACGTTGCAGGGGGTATATGTGTGCTGAGAGCCCGCACGTGTGCCCAGTTAGCCTCCTCTCCCTCCTACTTTCAGAGAAAAGCAGATCATAGCATATGAAAAATGCCACATAAATGTTGAATAAAACTGATTCTTGATTTAGCACAACTGTAACATGCTGAACTTCTGGAACATATGTTTAAACATAATATTATATTATAAGAACAAGATCATTAGCAGTGTTTAATATAATTTATATATGTTGCCTCTTGGAACACTGTGCAATGTCCATGTTCTGTGCTCTATGTGAATTAATCTGCTTACAGATGATGATAGTATCAGTTAGTTAAATGTTCTTTGCATGTTTGTTTGAATTATGATTTTTTTTTTGTCATTTCAGGTCTTTTTCTTCTAGACTAGGGGTACTCAAAGTCTGGCCCATGGGCTGAATTGGGCCTGTGGTGGACTCCATTTCCTAACAAACCCTGCCTGTGTTTCTGCAGCCAGTTTCCATGGAGAACCCAGCAGTGGCAGGGGTGTTACAGTGTGGGACCAGGATTTGCATGGAGGCTGGGCTCCATGCAGCACTGGCAGGGTACACAGCTGGGCAGGGAGCTGCTCAGGGGCTAGGATCTTGTGGCAGTGACAGTATGGTCTGGAGCCAAGGCAGAGCTGCCCTCTGCCTGTACACCCAGGGAAACAGTGTGCAGGCAGCAGATCCTGGCTCTGCCCCGGCTCCAGAGCACACTGTCACCACTGCAGGATCCCAGCCCTAGCCATGGAGTAGCCCACCTGCACAGCCATGCGCCCTGACATCACTGCCAAAGCCAGCCTCCGTGGAAACCGTGGCACCATGCTGTCATAGGCCCACCGTTGCTGGGGTCTCCATGGAAACTGGCTGCAGCAACGCAGGCAGGGACTGCTAGGAAATGGAGTCTGCCGCGGGAATTAAATTAGAAGGTGGCTGTTGCAGCTCCAGTTCTGACTTAAGCCCCCAGGATCGGAGCTGCAGCTGCAACCTGCCCCACTGTGTGTCTGAATTGGGGCTGGAGCAACCATGTGCTCTGTTCCCTGGGCTGGAGCAGGGCTGCAGCTGGGTCGGGGGTGGGGAGAGGGGCACGTAGGCTGGGGAGGCGGGGGAGGTCAGACATTGGTCGAAGGGGTATGGGTCAGGCCACTTAAATCCCCCGCTGCCTGCTACTGCTTTTCCTGCTGCAGTGGTAGAGAGACTAATTTAAGACTAAGTAGATTCTGTACATGCAAAATATAATGTTTATGAATCTTTCAGTGTATAGAGTCTAATTAGCAAAGGTTGTCTTTAATTCAGAGTAGTCTTTGATTCCGGTAAATATGATTCATAGATTCATAGATGTTAGGGTCGGAAGGGACCTCAATAGATCATTGAGTCCGACCCCCTGCATAGGCAGGGAAGAGGGCTGGGTCTAGATGACCCCAGCTAGATGCTTATCTAACCTCTTGAAGACCCCCAGGGTAGGGGAGAGCACCACCTCCCTTGGGAGCCCGTTCCAGACCCTGGCCACTCTAACTGTGAAGAAGTGCTTCCTAATGTCCAATCTAAATCTGCTCTCTGCTAGCTTGTGGCCATTATTTCTTGTAACCCCCGGGGGCGCCTTGGTGAATAAATCCTCACTAATTCCCTTCTGTGCCCCCGTGATGAACTTATAGGCAGCCACAAGGTTGCCTCTCAACCTTCTCTTGCGGAGGCTGAAAAGGTCCAGGTTCTCTAGTCTCTCCTCGTAGGGCTTGGTCTGCAAGGTATCTGGTATCTGTCTAGTCCAGGGGTGGGCAAAATGGCCAATCTGGCTGGCAGCCAGACTCCATTTCCCGGCAGCCCCTGCCTTCATGGCTTGGGCCAGTCTCCATGGAGATGCCAGTCACACCTGCAGGAAAGCAGAGGCAGGGGTTGCCATGGAGACCAGCCATAACTGCACTGGCAGCACAGCACAGGGGGCTGCTTTGGAGCCACTGGGAATTTATGATGGGGCAGCTCACTCTGGAGACAGGGCAGAGCCGCTGTCTGTAGCCTGCACGCTCTGGGCAGGGACGCACAAGCAGGGGATCACATCTCTGCCCCAGCTGCTTGCAGTGGTGACAGCCTGGTTTGGAGCTGAGGCAAAGCTGCGATCACTGGCTTGCGCTCCCCTGTCCAAAGTGTGCAGGCTACAGATCACAGCTCTGTCCTGGCTCCGGAGCAAGCTGCCCCCATTGCAAGTTACCAGCAGCTCCCTGCACTGCTCAGCCGAGTGGGCAGCGTATGAGGCAGCAGCTGGTTTTCATGGCAGCCCCAGCTTGAGCTTTCCTATGTAGGTGTGGCTGGGGTCTCCATGGAGACCAGCCCAAGCAATGCGGGCAGGGGCCTCTGGGAAATAGAGTCCATGGTTGACTGGATCTGGCCCGCAGGCCAGACTTTGCCCATCCCTCCTCTACTCACTTGAAATTCATATTCCCATATCTCATTGTAACTCAGGGGAAATAAAGCTTCACTTGCTAAGCACCAAGAACATTATCTTGTGTTATACAGAAAGTGTTCTTTTTAGATCCTTTATAGACATTTGTGGTATTTTTGCTGGCAGACTCTTGGGACAGTCTATCAATTTATAAGTTTCGTAAGCACATTTCTACTTGAATAGGGACTTAGCAGTTAGTTTATCCCTCTGGTCCTTTACTGCATGTTCCATTAGGGATCAGGTGTTGTCTCATTGTTGGGCATCGCCTTTGCCTCAGAATGAATGAGGACTTGGGGAGTGTTCTTTGTTTTAGTTTTGTGCATTCTTTCTGCATAACAACTAAGATAGGGTCTTTCTATCTATCCAGCTTAGCCAGATCTTTCATCCACGCTCTCAGCATCTCTCGTACCATGTTTTTCTCTTGTCTTGAAAAATGCTGTCATACCTGATTTATGTCTATTCAGAATGCTGCTGTAAAAATCACTTAGATCATGTCAGCCCCCTTTGCGTTCTTCTGCTGGCTACCTCTTCTGATGTCACACTTAAGCATCTTGGCTGCTTGCAGATGTTAAATACGAAACAAAAAAAGTGCTTTACTAGAAGAAGCAGTGCATTACTTTGACCCAGTTCTGCAGTATCTGTATAGATTGGGCATTTCAGTGGGGCTTTTTGGTGCTTTTATCTAAAGCTGATTCAGTCAGCTATTAGGTAAAAGCACCAGAAAAGCTACACTAAAGTTCCTGATCTATACAGATGTCGGACTTGCCAGGACCAACAACTGTGCTATCTTTTTTGGGTGTGTGCTGGGCCATTTTTTTTTGTTTTTCTTTAACATCTGCAAGCAGCGCTTGTCTTCACTTTCAAGGTCCTTCATGCCCTCCTTGAATATAGAGGAAAAGCATCATAGGTTGGTTTGATGGTTGAATCTAAGTCTTTATCAGTTTCATTATGTTTTTTGAGCAGAAGCTTCTCATGCTTCTCTGTCTTGTCACCCTCTTATAACTATATTGTGATATGTGCAAGAAGGAAATAATATATGTCACCAATTAGGTTCTCAGCCTTAATCAGTTGATTTTAGGCTTCTGATGCACTTTGACTATAGCCCAGGGGTGAGCAAAATATGGCCTGTGAACCACATCTGACCTGCCAAGTGATTTTATCCAGCCTGTGACTGCTCCTGTAAAGGAGAATTGTATCCGGCCCATGCTTGTCCTGGCTTTCGGTGCCTCTCGCCCTTCTCACTTTCCGTAGCTTGCTACAGCAGCCACTCATTCTGCCCGCCCTGTCCTGCCCCACAGCCCCCAATGTTTGCTCCAAGATGGGCACTGAGCTTTTGGCCAGGCTTCTGCCTAGCGAGGCTGTCTGTGCGCAGCTCTGACTTTGCAGCTGTTCACAGACCAAACAGCTCAGCCCCCTGAAAGTTAAAGCTCAGGTAAGTTTCTCCCCACCGGTGGGGGGAAGAGGGCCAGGAGCCGTAGGTTATCCAGGCGCTGCCAGGCTGGGGTCTGGTAGGTGCATGGGCACCGCTAGCGTAGTGCTGCACTGTGTTCCTGCATGCCATTTAAGGTGCAGCTGGCGCAACTCCTGCCCAACCCTGAGTCCTCAGCACACAGTGGGGTTGGGCAGGAGCTGCGCCAGCTGCACCCATGTGGCACAAAGTGATACACAGGAACACAGCATGGCCTGGCCTGGCTACATGCTGGGGACTCAGGGGTGCAGGGAGAAGGGGGAAAAACAGCGTGGTACCAGCCTGGCCGGGCCTGGATAACCTGTGGCTTCCAGCCGTCTTCCTTCTGCACCCCCTCCTGGAGTCCCTGATGCACAGCTGGGCTGGGCCAGTGTCACATTTGTGTTCCTGCATGCCACGTTGGCCCATGTGGGTGCAACTGGTACAGCTCTTGCCCGACCTGGTTGTGTGCTGGGGACTTGAGGTGGGAGAAGGGGGCTAGGAGCTGTGAGTTATCTGAGCCTAGATGGGCTGGTACCATGCTGTGTTTTTTCCCTTTCTTTTCCCTGCACCTTGTCCCAAGTCCCTGGCATGCTCCCTGGTCAGGTCAGGCGGAACTGCTCCAGCTACACCCACATGGCTCAAAGTGGCTCACAACACTCCAGCACCAACTTGACTGCCTGCCAGGAACTTGGGACTGGGGAAGGGGTGCAAGGAGAAGGGAACAAGGGTTAGGTTCCCCTAACGCAAGGGTGGGCAATTATTTGGGCTGGAGGGCCAGCTTTGTGCTGTGTGCCAGGCTTTGTGCTGTGTGTCCTGGACTGTTGCTCACCTAGCCAATTTCATGGTCTAAATAATAAGTAGAGGTGTTCTGTAGAACTCTCTCCATACATTTCCTATTTGTTAATCTCTAGGCTACGGACAGAAGATGCACATAAACCAGTTTAGGTGATCAAAACTGATTTAAAACTGTAACAGAATATAAATTTAGTGCACATAAACCAGTTTCAAAATGGCCAAAACTGGTTTAAGATAAACCTGGTTGAATATAGTATCAGATTTAACCGATTTGCATCAACTGGTTTATGCAACTTCTGTCCCAGACTCCCTCCTACTTTAAGTTAAACCAGAGTCCCCCAGCATCCCAGATGCTTTGCAGCCCTGAGCAGGGCTATGCTTTCTGCTCCAGAAACCAGGGCTGGCCCATCCCCTCTGCTCTCTAGCTTGAGCAGGGGCAGGGGCTTGGCCAGACACATGGTCCTCTGAGGTAGTGAGCAGGGAGGGGGTTTATTTCCACCCCCTCCCCCACCACACCGGGGGACTGTGGCCCCTGTCAGCTATTTTCGCTCTCCCCACTTCAGTGGCAGGGGAGGGAGCATGGCTAGAGCTGGCTGGCATGGCCCCTGCCATCTACCTGCCTTGCCAGTGGCTGGAGCTGCAGGGCTGAGCTGAACCAGCATGAAAGTGCTGTTAAGAGCAGAGAAAGAGGGGACAGCCCAGGCTGGGCCAGGCCCTTCCCAGTGGGCTGCTTCAGCCCACCTCAGGTTGAAGCTGCTGGGCTGAAGGAAGCTCCCCCCTGCTCCGAGTGGCGCTGCACAGTGCAACAGGAGCAGGAGCTAATTAGACTAACCTGCAGAGATTGAATCAATTCAGGCTCCAGCTTTTTGAATGTCTGCCCTAGCCCTTATGTCCTGCTGTTGTTCCATTAGCTCTCCTTTTAACCACCTACAAGCTATTGTGTAACTGCTGCGCAGCCACAGAGAGTGGATTATATGTAGATAAACATCTTGGGGAACCAGTTACTTTGCTTAACCAAGCAGTATATTCACTGTTGATTTAGGCTGTTGTCATAATCTGAAATAAACTATATAAACCAAATTTATTATAAACTAAATTGAAAATACTAAAGTTGAATGTTTTCCCAATAAAGATTTTTTGTAACTGAAAATATTTGCTAGTCCAAGAGTAGTTTTATTAACCATCATATTTGTATTAATTTTGATTGTATTGTTCTTACTACACAGAATTTAATCTAATCAATAGCAAGTAATCCAACAAAACTGGATGCCTAAACTATATACCTAAAATCTGTGTTAGCACAGTTAAATATTGAGTTACTTTTATTATACAGTTAATATGCACTTATACTTGTGTACAATACACGTATACATATACTTGTATATTAATAGACTTTCATTATGTAGTTACTTTTATCATGATTGTGATTTTTAAGGTAAAATTTAGACAATCAACTTGGAATATTCAGCGTCTTGTGACATTAGTGTAATTATTTTTGGTCACCTTGTCTTCCCATCCTCCCTAGGATTGAACCAAGTTCTCAGTCAACAAGCAAACCAGGAAGTAAGTCCTTTGGACAGCATGATACAGAGGCTTCAGCAAGAACAAGATCAAAGACGTTCTGGGGAGGCAGGAACTAGCAATATCAGTCGGTTAAGCAGAGGTAGACTTTGCTTTGCTATATAAACATATATGTGAAACGGCAAATTAATGGATACATCTGAATTACATGTATTACTGTTTGGGGTGGGGAGAGCGGCATAATATTCCACTTTCCAGTCATTCTGTTGATCATTGTGGATCACTTTTAGGATGGATTTGTTTAATGGATTCATTTGATCATTGTGGATCACTTTTAGGATGGATTTGTTTAATGGATTCATTTCACTAATGCTGAAATGAAGTTAGAGTGTAATATTACAATACACATATAGCAAAACTTGAGGAATTTTGCAGTACTCTATAGTGTTTAGATGAGAACATTTATTGTATTAATGTTAGCTAATCCAGATATGGTTAGTTGCTGGACAAAAATGCTGTAGCTTCTACACTACAGAGAGAAAAAAAAGAGAAAAAGTGTAGGAGCATTAGCAAGGTCCACTACAGTTTACTTGCTGTAAGTACCCTTGTAATCTGCAGAACTATAAAAACCTTGATTAAAATTAGAAGGCAAATGTGAAGGAGCAAGAATTGCGAAATTGAAGGATATGGGGATTGAAATTTTATTAAGAATTTGAGGGATGTCCCTTTGGGTTTTTTTTGTTTGCTTGCCTTGTTCTGTTCTTCATTAAATCACTTATGCTTGCAAACTGGAAATCCAATAGATAGGGCTCACCCGTCACCAAATACGTTACAGTGGATCATTTTTTGTTTGCTTGGGGGTTTGTTTTTTGGGGGTTTTTTTTTTAAGGGTAGTATTCTTTTGCACTTCCTAAGGAACAGCTGAATTCAGGGAGGGAAAGCTAGCGCACATGCCAAAACAGCTTTAGAACCAAAATCCGTTAGCAAGCACTTTCCTAATTTCTATGTGATGTTAAGATACTTCCCTTACTTTGCAGGTGAGTAGTTTTGAAGAGTAGTACAGTGGTGGAACATGTTTTGCCTAGATTCTTTCAGTCAAAAATAGTTGATCATCAGCTTATATTTTTGAGCTTTTTTTTTTAAATTGCTCTGCTTCTTGCTTACTGATTCTATAATCCTGTGTTGGAATGAGAAATTTTCCTCTTGCAATTATTGCTATACATAAATCCAGTTAATACTTTAATTTAATTCATCTTTTACTTCAGAAAAATGTAGTTTGTAATTCTATTTTTGATTTTTGATTCTGAGAATTTTTCCTTAGAATCCAGATTAAGTACTCCTGTATTAATTTTGCAGGCTCTGTAAGTACTACCTCAGAAGTACATTCACCACCAAATATAGGTTTAAGGCGTAGTGGACAAATTGAAGGTGTGCGACAGATGCATAGCAATGCACCAAGAAGTGAAATAGCCACCGAGCGGGACCTTGTGGCTTGGAGTCGAAGGGTTGTGGTACCTGAATTGTCATCAGGGGTAGCCAGGTAAGGCTGTCTCTTCTGAAAGTTATTAATTAGATTAAATTTGGATTTTGGTCTAGGTGGCATGTGACCATGCAGTTACTTCGTTTTGGTATGTATATTCCTTGATGGGTTTTTAATTTTTGGAAGAGGGGGGATGATATCATGAGGAAGAAATTAACTTCTAGGAGAGATTGAATAAGAAAACAATAGTTTGGCACATGGTGTGGGGGGAGGTTGTGGGGCTAACTTTTCATACTATGCAACAGGGACATATTTGCCTAAAATTAGTTCTAGTGTCCTAGCTGTAAGTAGTAACCCAATATTGTTCAACTGCCATTTGCTGACAACACCCTGTTTTTACATTTTAACTCCTTTTGGCAAAGATAGTACACCAGCCCAGGGCAACATTTCTGAAAGTAATCTAGATGTAATCTTAGTGGTAAATTCTTGTGAGGCAGGGTAGATTTGCACCTTTATAGACTAATTTAGAGATGCATAGCATATGCTTTCCTAAACAACGACTTCCTTCATCAGACTGTGAAGGTGTTGCAAGTCTAGCAACAATGTTGCTTGCAATCTCCTCATTTTAATTTTTTTGCCTCAGAAAATAACCTAATTTCAGAATACGTTTATCCCTCAGTATTCTACCACGGCCATGGAATTCATTCTTGAGATAATTAGTAATGCCTCTCCGTTGTTGCTTCTGGCGTTGCTTTGCTTCTGGTCCAGTGGTTGCTTGAAGCCCTCGTCTTAGTGGCCCTTTTGACTCTGTGCCCTGCATTCAAAGAGCAGTTCCAGAGAGAGGTCCTACTGGCTGAGACCTGATTATTTGTCTTGGCCCCTGCTCAATTTTCAGGTCTCATATTCGCAGAGCAGGAGAACTTTACAAAGCGGAGGAGCTTCTTGACCCCAACGTGGTGTTCCACTTCTGATGAAGTACTTGTACCCCCAGATAGTGGACTTCAGTAGAGGACATTGGTGAGCCTTTCTTTGCCTTGTGGCAAAATATCTTCAAGACAGTCTGCACATAGCCAGCTCATCCTCTATGTCACTGGGGATTATATGACAAACGCAAGTTACTTCTTCCCAGTTACTTGGGAAATAGGTAAATAATATCAGGCCCTTTTGTGGGGACCAGAATTTTTATGTTACCACCTTGTGCCATGTTTTTTATTCTTAACAGGCAGGGGAAGGTAAAACGAGCTTTATGATAAGGAAGGATAAGGAATCAAAGAGTAAGCTTGCTAGGAAGGAAGTCTTGTTCATGTGCCATTTGTCAATTCTGGGTAGCCAACTACTATGTACTGTTGATCTGCTATAACTTTGGACTTCATGAATATCTAGCATACTTTGTTGATTTGTCTCCAGACTTTTAGAAGACCTTTATTTCACTTCTTATGAAGGGACAGTTCATGGCCAAAATCTCCATATGAGATAGCCTTGATGCAGCTGATACCACACCTTCATCAGTGGCCATAGTGGTGATCATGAGAAAGTCTTCTTCCCTTCTGGGCTCTTTTTTCTAAAGAACTGATTAACAGGGTGGAGAACATTCCCTTTTTTGTATCAGAAGTATTTAACTCCAAGGTAAATGAGGCTCTATACATCGCCAAGGACACCAGATACTTTCCTTTCTTTGGGGGCAAAGGAGAGAGGACCAATTCATTTGGCCCTCCGGGACAGATCCAAATCTGGAAGCATGTGGGACCTCATGCGTGCTAGATGACCCAACTCCAGTGTTATACTGGCTTGCCACTGCTTGCTGCCTATTTTTTCCTACAGCCAATGATGACCAAAGTTCCCAAATTTGGTGATGGGCAAAGGCCTGGGGGTAAGCAGCAGTGACATTTACCTTCTGGGTTTCAAAGCTACACCAGTGTAGTGGCTACAGTAGCAGCATCAACAAGCCCTACAGGCCAGAATTAAATCATTCACAGGCTGTCAGTTGGATAGCCCTGCTTTAGGGTATTTACGCACTGCCAAGAAGTACAGATACCAGCCTTATAGTCAGAGATGTTGATACTGGTTTTATGACCCAGATATCTTGTTCTGTGAGGACCAAACCCTCAGACTGATAACGACCTCTCGATCTGATAATAGGCTAATTCTTCTATGATAGCAGATAAGAATAATTCAAACAATTTGATATCTACCAGTCCGAAAGCTGTCATCAGAGGTGTGCGGGCCGGGAGCGGTCCGAGGCTTTCGGGGGCGCGCGGCGGGCTGTGGCCAGCAGCCCTGGCACGTGGGTCGGGGAATTCGGCACGACGGACTAGAATTAGGCACGGAAGCGTAGTGGTTGATTTAAAGATTATTTTACTTACACTGTAGATGGTCGCGGTGCAGGCAGGAAAAACTTCGCTTAAGTTGCAGTTACAAATGAAAAGAAAACTCGCTCGAACAAGACCCATAGAAAACTCGAGCCTCTTAAACCTGGAAAGAGCTCTGGATACACACACACACGAAGCTTGCTAGGCTCCGTGGACCGAGCGCGCAGGGAAGGTGAGTACCTTGGGGTGAAGATTGTCAGGGCCGGCTGACTTGGAGGTATCCAGCTTCTCAAGATGTTCCTTCACAAAGTCAGCATTAATGGAGGGCAGGGCGTGGGAATAATTTAGAAACAGCCAGTAGTGGGACACAAATTTGCATGCGAATGGCGGGAACTCCTTTGCACTGGGGTTTTCTCTTTGCAACTGAGAATTGCACCGTGCAAAGAAAGCTCCTCGTGGCGGGAAATAATTCTGCGGTGCCGAAGCACGCACAAAATCATACCCTTGGGTCATGACAAGAGGAAGGGTACATCCGGCCAGTACGCACGCTTCACCCTTAAGTTCTCTCTTGAATGTCAGCAGCCTGGAGGTCTGAGCCCCAGGCTGCCCCCCACCCTCCTCCACACTCCCAGTGGAGTGGGTGAGATGGGCTGGTAGTATGCTCTCTGTCCATGGTGGCCTTGGGTTCCCATCTTGGGGACCCTTTGCTGTTCTGAAATCCCTTCTTTTGTATTCTTTTTCCTTTCATGGCTCTTCATTTCTGGCCATCACTGATTGGTCTGTCAGTGATCATGATATTGTCCACGTTTTGTCCCGTCAGCATAATCCTTTGTTTCACAAACCTATCGCATGCAAACATCCTAATTTGGGCTTTACCAGTCTTCTCCTAATTTGGTCTGTTCCCCAAAACTGGAAAGGCCAAGGCCCAAGATGAGCACTGTGACCTAGTGCCACCTTATGTTATGGGACAGTGTGGTACACATCTTTAATTCCCCAGCCTGTGTGTCTGCTTGCTGCTTGCCTGTATCAGATACAGTAGGCCTTGAAGAAACTTTGTCACAGACAGGCTTTTTAGAAATCAGTTAACCCTTACTGTTGCCTTGGATCATTATTCTAATGCTTATCTACCTATAAGCCAGTTCCCAAAAGCAAACCTCTAAATACCATTTTCTAGCCATCAAGAGACACCATGTCAATACCTGCCCTTTGCTCTGCACCTCATGAACTGTCCTCTAGACCTAGCAACGCTTCCACAAAAAGAAGCATCCTTCATCAGCAGTCCCTTCAACTCATCATTCTCTACATCATAACCAAAAGCTTTGGGATGGTCAAGAGATGCAATCATTTCCTTAAGTTCCATTTATTTCCCTTCCTTTTGCTTGTGAGCAGCTTACTTTGTTTTCTGGAAGCTTGGCACTCTGTCTTTGTCATCATAGCTCACTGTAACCATCCTGTTGCACACACTTTCTTCAGTTTCCATTTTCAGTACCTGTTCAGGAATTCTTTTTGAGATTATGCTTTGGTATGGGATCTTTTTCTTTCCTCTTCTCTTTGGGGTGGTGCTTAGAATAAGCTCTTGTACAGCAAGGGAAAGGGGCTATAAACTAGTTACTTTCTGGTCCTGAAGAGGATGAGGTTCTCTTTCTTGGATGTAAATAAAGCTTAATTTTTTTTTCATTTGTATACTCAGTGTGTATATATAAGTAAATAATGCTACATTCATGGTATGAGAATGAAATCCTATACTCATTTGCAGAAATACTTTTCTGACAATTGTTTTAACTTTGGAAATTCTTCAAATAGATGGTGTTAACTGACATGGCTTCCAGCCACGAACAACTGTGCTTGAGTAAAAAGACAAGCTTCCCGGATATATTCCAACTGGATATTCTGGGTCTTTCTTGAAGTTTGTTGCAACGACCCAAGAAAAAAAATACTTTCACAGAGTTTCATCCAAAAGAATTTGGTTCTTAACTCAGAATTACAGTTTGGGGGCTAGATGCCAAAATAAGTACAATGTTAGTAAGTCAAATAACTCCTTTTAGGAACAAAATTCAACTTTAGAGTAACCACTATGACAAGGCTAACTATCATATTTACTCATATACCACACGTGTTCCCTGCATCCAACCCTTCAGAATTGGGGCACGTGTCTTAAATATGAAAGCTAATTTTTCTTTGCTGAAATAGAAACAGAGATGGATAGAAGTAGTCACATTTTGTTCTAACAGCTGCAAAGATGCCTGGCTGCCAAGGTGGCCCTAGGAAGCAGAAGAGGTGGAGTCTTGTATTCCCTCTCTTACAGCTACAGTAGCTATTGGCTTAGAACTGTGGCTTATGCTTGAAGCAGCAGTTGAGCTATCTCTGGGCAAGTGAGCTGCTTCATGCCATCTGTAGTATCTTGATGCAACTTGTGGTGTGGAAGAAACACGCTTTATATAAGTTCCTATCAAGAATAAAACTATTTACAATGAAGGACTACCGGTATTGCTGCTGCCCTTGCAGGGGTCTGGGGCCTAGCCATGTTCCTGTACTATCACATCCATAAGTTCCTGCTACCTCACCTATGCTGTCTCCTAGCATGCCACTCTTCCTGGACATGCTGTATTTCCAGGTGGACTTATTCTTGTCACGTAGTCAGCCATGACTTTTGTTCTTCTGCCTTCCAAAAACAAGGTGTGGGTCATATTTGGGGGCGTGTGGTATGCAACAAAACAAGTATTTGAGTCCTGATTGTATTCAGGGGGTTCATTTGTGCCGCTGGATCCCTGCTAGAAGTAGAAAAAATAACGTATAAAGAATGTGGTAAATATTTACCGTTTTCCTTCACCTAGAGATCCAATTATAGCTCTTTGCCCTAAATCTAAAATTAATATGTCTTCAATTTTTCTTTTTTAGTAGGCAGGAAGAATGGAGAGCTGCAAAGGGAGAAGAAGAAGTAAAGATATATAGATCAGAAGAGAAAAGGAAATATATTACAAGTCATGCTCCAAGAGAGAACAAAATACCTTCTTTCTCTAAGGTAAATAAATGCCCATCCAGTTGTTGTTACAATATTTTTCATAAAACGCTTTGAGTATGCTGGACCAAAAAAGTTCATAAAAACTCACTTCACTTAAAATTTCAAAAGGAATCTCTTGATGTATTAATGTATTTAGATTTACTCTGAATAAAAGAGCACCTGCCTCTTGTTAGTCGTTTAGAACAAAATTTAAGTTTTGCTCTTGAAACTGTTAAGTGGGACTTGGCTCTCTTATGTTTGAGAGCAAGAAATCATGTGTTCTTTCAAAAGTGTCCTGCAGTTCTGTATACGTGAATAAGTCCATCCCTTTTAAGGAATTCGAAGTGGAGCTTACAACAAAACCCATCAAGGTTCATGAGAACTCCAGACTGGGTCAGTAGTTTGAGTGAGTTGCTCAAAGTGAGAATAAAAAAAGTCACTCTTAGTAATTTTTGACCCCCTCTATAGGCTTATTATCAGTAACAAGGCTATTGCAGCTCTGGAGACCTTTTTCATACTGTGCTGGGTAGTAGTTCATAAAACAATCAAAGGATTCTGGTTGGTCTTCTGTTTGCGTTGGGTTACTGTAAGAGCTGTAATCAGGTGGCTTGCATTCAAAATTGCATAAGAATGTAGGATTTGCCATTTTCAGAGCAATCCAATAACCCATCTAAAGTTTTTGGTCCAACAAGTGCAAGTACTAGATTCTTCAGAGGAAGAGGCAAGAAAACCTCCTAATGGACAGTTTTGAAATATATTGCACAACTGGGAAGTTGTTGTTTCTTTACCCCTTAATTTTAAGTCTGTCTTGAATTGGGAAAACCCGTGCCCCAAATTGTTGTTATTTACGTAATTGCCCTTTTTTAACCTTGCTTAGCCTGTGCCTAGCACCTTTGCTCATTCAGTAGTCTCGCTGCTACAGCGGGCTGCAGGAACATCTGTTTTTTCTGCTGAGTTCCTGAGAGATTTATAATATGTCAGGAATATTGGGCTAAGTGATTGGTCAGTTCTTCAAACACCTCCCCCTCCACCCCCACTTGTTTTAAGGAAATATTGCAACCGGTAAGTTGACAAAATCTACATGGACAGTAGTGATTTACACACATCAGTAACAGTCACCTTTTATAAGTCCTGGAGTTCACTGAATATATATAGTGTTGCTTTAGTGTATCTGTGGACATAAAATTGGTATGCTTATGCTCCCTTTCCCTGTCCTCTTCATATTCATAACTCGTGTTATGATTAATAAGCAGAATCCCAAAGGGGTTCTGGATTAGTTAGATGTCAGGTGGGCTTTAAAAGTCTCTCTAAGGTGGGGGTGGGATCCTTTTAATTCTAAAATGTCTCTATTGTTATTGATCTTATTAATCATTTTTATTTGATGTTTATGTGTGTATGTTCACATGAATTGTACATTGAAATGTTAAAACATTCTTGTTGTGCAGTAAGTGCACACCTATCCATACTTTGTTGTAAATTGGGGTGGAAGCAAAAGTTGCCATACAAATCTGTTTTCTGTGTTTGTGGTATGTCTTTAAATATTTTAATTTAGTGTTCATATTACAGTAGTATGCAGAAGCTGGTGAGTTCTGTGCTCTGCAAACATGGGGACAGACTACAGTTTTTTTCCAGAGAGATTGATTAGAAAAAATGTGAAGACCTAGGACCTAGGAGAGCTGATGGGGAGGCTGATGGGAACTGTCAACGCAGAGAAACTATTTTCACATATCTGTATAACTACAACAACTAGTAAATGATAGATGCAGGAACTTAAATATTATGTACAACAACCCTGCGATGACACCCCCCCCATACTGGCACTTTTACACTAAAATCACTTAGCCAGATATACCTATAATGTGACATGCGGTACTTGTACAATGGTTTTTCAACAAAGCAGGTTGCATTTAGATAATGTTAAATATGTTTCTATTTAATTTTTTTAATGTATTATCTGATCCATTCTAATAATATCACTAATATAAAAATAGTTAACTCATAAATATGCTTTCCTTTGTTCTTGTTCCCTCTGACATTAACATTTTTGTTATGAAAAGGCAATCAAAATAACTCTGAACATGTAGAGGAAATCAAAATATTTAATCAGAGATGCATTTTAATTGTAGTTTCATTGGATTATAGTGAAATATTTCAGAAGAAATTACTAAATTAGTACAGTGGAAAAGACTATAATGTATTACAGCTATTTGTTGGGGAGGGATCCTAACTGAAAATATTGCACTCTTCTTTGTGGGAAGATGATTTTTAAAAATGAGTAATTATTCCCAAAGTTATCATCAAGCTGCTAGAGAGGTGGCTGCCTGGGCCTGTGGGCTGCATGCTCATCCCCTCCAAATTGCCTGCAGACAATCAGTTGGACAGCCCTGTATGGGAAGACCAAACTTTGTTATATGTCCATATTATTTAATCCCTAATGTTTTTATAACACTTAATATATTGTTTGGATGTAAGAAAAATATGTAAAAAGAGCAGCGATTTAAGTAACTTTGAGCATTGGGCTGTTCTTCACGGAGAGTCCCTGTGGAAAGGGTGGTCAAAGAGGAACTAAACTGGGTGTACATCCAGAACACAGTTTTGGAAGATTGTTCAAATAAGGAATTGGGGAGCAAAGCTTATAGGTAAGCGCTGAATTTAGGCAAGACCGTCTGCTAAGGATGTCAGTAATGTAAAGGTATCTCCATTCAGAAAATTATAGGGCTAAAAGTGTAGTTGATGGAGACTGGAGACATGTTGAAATCGGAAAGAAATAAATGTTAGAAAAAAAGATGAAGTAAAAAAGCTATACAGTGGTACACATATGTCAGTGTAAGAATTTGGAAATTAGAAATCGTAATGCTGAAAAAGGATGTAGTAAGCATAACTGAAGCATAGTGGAATGCCAGAATTCAAAAGAATACTGTAATCCTGACTGTAAACTGTACTGAAACAGCAAGTTAGGTCATAGAACTTGGGAAGTAGCCTTATTTTTAACATACTTTATCATAAAATCTATAGAATTTGAGGGGAGCATACCATAGTAAAATCTGATTGGAAACAACTTCAAAGTCAGAAGAATAAAAAGCAGTCTAGGAGAACTAGGAGCGCTATACTTAAAAGCTTCCACATCAAAGGGATATTGAACGTACAAAATTAAAATAGATAAAAGGTTAACAGGCTAATTAAATCAGCTACTTACCCACAAACTGATCTGACGGAACAAATTTAGAGCAGAGTTTCCCAGGCTTTTCCAGCCCAAGACGCATTAATAAATTTTTTCTGTGGTGCACAACCCCCTCACTATTTTTTTTTGACCACGTACAAAGTCATTAGAGTGTAGCATGATGTAGCGTCTCATGTCTGCACCAGAACAGCAGCATTACACAATATACTTTGGTTTGGTCTACAAGACTAATTTTATATAAATGACACGCTTTTTTTATTTATTTTTCTAATGCATGACATTTTTTCCCAAAAATCTGCGACGTGCCTGTTAATTTCTAATGGGACACCAGTTGGGAAACTGTGGTTTAGAGAACCACATCCTAGCATGTTAAATTTATTTTCTTGAAGCAGCTAGTTTTGAGCACAAGGAGGAAAAACTTGATTTCTCCTAGACAATGCCAAAGTAGACTGTTAGACCACAGTGTGTGCTATATCTCCAGCTCTTTGTATTGTTAGCCAAGAACCCAAAGGTGTGTGATTTTTGGCCCATTGTTTTATACAGCTCTGGATCTTCAGCTGTTTAGAACTGCTTTGAAATTAGTAGGTTGGATCTGGCTTAAGGTGATAAGGGCATAATCCACTTCATAGGAATTTCCCAGATAGAAGAATGCAGCATTCAAACTAGGAAGCAGCCTACACAGCACTAAACATCCACTGTATCCATGTGCTTTGTACAAATGCTGTTCTGGACAGATGGTCTGTTTTTATCTATGTATTTCAAATACTGGGAATGCTGTGCTTTGCATTTATCTCTCAGAAAAATCTGTTTTGCAACAGCTATCTTTTTGAAAGCTTCTCTGGATATGGTTCAGTAGTTAGCAAGAACGATGACCTAGAGTAGGGGTGTCAAACATATGACCCATGGGCCAGATCTGGTCCATGAAGCCATGTAACCTGGCCAGCAGGTAGATAAACTGAGTCTGTACACATGTCCAGATCCTGTGTGCCTCATATGGTGCTCCAACTGAGACCTGAGCAATGCCCCATAGAGCGGGGAGGATCACCTCCTTGGACCTGCTTGAGATGCATCTGTGGATGCATGACAAGGTGTGGTTGACCTTCCTGACCACGTCCCCACACTGTTGGCCCATGTTCATTTTGGCATCAGTAATGACTCCCAAGATCCTTTTCTGCCTCTGCATTGACAAGAAGGGAGTTCCCCAGCCTGTAGGTATGCTGCTGCTTCTTCCTCCCCAGGTGCAGCACCTTGCACTTGTCAGTGTTGAAATCCATCCTGTTCTCATCTGCCCACCCCTGTAACCTGTCTAGGTCCAATTTCAAAGTATTCCTCCCTTCTAGCGTGCTCACATCCCCCCACATCTTGCTTGCTTGTGCTGTCTCAAGTTGTTCATGTCTTAATCAATTTAGTGTGAGTCAAGTTTCCTAACACAGCATCAGTACCTAAAAGGGATTTTCTATAGCAAAATTAAACAGAATACAGTAAAATCCTTGCTATCCGGTATTTAAATAACCGGAATCGTCACTAACCAGAATTTCTGGCTGACTGCGGGGATGGGGAAAGCTCGCACGTGGCAGCTGCCGCTGCTGCCCACCACCCTGCGCTGCTGCTGCTCTGTGTGCAGCCACCACACACACACACACACACACACTCACCCTCTTTCTCTCTCCGCTGGGGGCTGGGGAAAGCTCACACGTGGCAGCTCTGCATGCACGGCCCTGTGGTGCGGCTGCTTCGCTGCACTGCATGTGGCCACTGCCACGTTCTCCCCCACCCCCGCCCAGTGTTATCTGAAAACCCTGCCAGGTTATTTCAAATAACTGCAGTTTTTACATGACTGGCAATCCCCTTACCCCAGGGATACCGGATAACAGAGATTTTACTGTAGTGCTTAAATTTGGGCGCTCACATGGCAAATGAAATAAAGACAGAAAATTAGACAAAATTGGATATACCATAAGGCGGTTAGAGCTCAGAACAGTTTGCCCTAGTATTTTGCGCCAGGCAAACAACTCCTGTGTATTCATGTCTCACAATACCAGTACATAGGCCTTCAACAGCCAACAGGTTGTGGTGCCTATTGTCTAGTGTCTTAAAGAGTTTGCTCCACCCAGTCCATCAAAGCTGTACGTATTTAAGGAAAAAAGTGCTGCTATATGGCTAAGCAAGGAACAGCTACATTTACCATAATAGGGTTTTTCCCCATATAAGTATATTTTGGAGTTCTCTTGACCTTTTTTTGCATCATATGAGTTGAATTGGTTCCTCCCTTTTTTCCCCCAAAAGAAAGATCTAGAAAAAGAGGTTCAACAGTTGTCTGTCAGAAGTGGAAGTGTAGGCCTCCTACTTACTGTCAGAACGGAGAGGGAATCAGTAAGATTAGTGGGTGCATCTGCATGTGCCATTACGGTGATGTCATAAACTCCAGTGCAGTTTGCACCATTTACCGTGGCACCTTAATGGCATGTGTAGATGCTTGAACTGCTGTGGTCCAGGGTGCATGTACAGATGCTGCACTGGGGACTGTAGCAGTTTGAGTCAGGGTGGAACCAGACCTGGGCTAGCACGGGATCTGAGGGGTCAGCTCGGGGAGGTGGGGGGAGGGTGGCCTAGGCAGGGATCTGCCCCCTACTGCCTGGGCTGACCAGGCGCAGTCTACACCTGGGTCAATGTTTACGTGTCTTTAGGTGCAGTTATTTTCACTGCCGTAAGATAGTACTGTCAGAGACTACTAGCTTGCTGTGGTCTAATAGCATCGCACGTGTACACTGTGGTGCTTTACGCTGCAGCAAATTAGTCTACTGCCCAGTTAAGCATGTCTGTAGATGCACCCAGTGAGTGCATGTTGGCTGAGGCATTTCTGGATCATAATGCTTTTATGAATATGGTTCATATTATACGTTTTTATCAGTACCGCGTTATTTTCTTTTAGACAAGACAAGGTTTGAATCCCAGGGACTGTTGTTGTTTTTTCATCCACTCCAGAACTCTTAAGAGTAAATTTCCTGTCTTATAAGCAGTCTGATTGAAAGAGAGAAGATAAATGGCATAGTCTTTGCTCTTCTGGCATCTAGGCAAATTTCTATAGGTTCTTTCATTTTTGGCCAAGTCATAACTTCTAACAGTGGTATAAGAAACACAAATTCTTAACTTCATCAACATCTATGTGATGAAAATTTGGATTCTTACAGAAGAGAATGATGAAGGGGTTTCAGAGTTTGTGTTAGTTAAACTATTTAACTCTGATCTAACATCTTCCCTAGTAATTAACAGGTTTTCTTTATAGGTTATCAAACATTTTTTCCAAAAACTTGAGAGTATATGCCTAAGGAGTGGTTAAGGGTATTATGAATTTTGTAGAGAAAAGATAATGGCACTATTTCTGGACTTGCTGAAAATGTCCTCTCTGAGAAGTTGTTAGAATGGGATAAATGTGTAATAAAATATGCTTTGTGGTAACAATTTATTGTTTATTGCTGTAGTGCATATATAGATTATAGGTTTCCCTTACTTTATGCTGGACATGCGTTCCTGGAAAACGGCACATAACTTGAATTCGCATAAAGGGAACCCACTTTACAATGTAACAAATAGGGACCTCGCCTGTACTGTTCCAGGACCCCGACTGTACTGACCCCTGGGCCCATTTCTACCACTTTTACAAGACAGTTTTGGCACTCACCAACAGCAGACAGTACGCACAAGCATGCGGCACTATCATAATGGGGATGACAACTATAGAAACATGTGTCGCAGACAATGAGCAAGGAGCACAGATCCACACAGGAGACTGTATTTTGATGCGTGTCACTTCCCAAAATGCACCACACAAAGCTGCTGACTGCATGCTTCCACCACACCAATCACATAAGAGTGAATTAACCTCGCATCTAACACATTTTTGGTATAAAAAGGGTCATCGTATAAGAGTGAATTTTCACATATAGAACCTGCATAATCGCAGGTTTCTCTTGCTTTCGGAAGTTTCAGTTCACCAAAGATATCCTTGTGCTGTACAAATTGTCTCAAGGTTCTTCACTGTGGTTGTGTACAGCTGCTTTAGTAGCAATTGACAGGTCTGTTTTTGGTTATGCTGTTGCATGCAGGTGATGAGGCTGTTGGTTAACACCTTTGAATCTTATTATTTGGAAAAAAAGAATTCAGTTACATCAAGATAAATTTTTATATTATTTCTATAAGTCACTGGCTTTTAGAATTTACTAAAAAGCTGTTACCATCCTTAAAATTCATACATATGTTCTTTCTTAGCTTTTGACTCTTCCAGCACATGTTCTCAAGTTTCTGATTTTAGAGTATTAACGATTTTTGCTGTCATATAGAATTCTCTCAAAAATGTTTTGTTAGAGCTACTCAGAAATTAAACTGAAACAATTATAAAAACACATTGACTGTTTTTCATGTGCATGTCTTTATAGAACCATTCGCACGACCACATACTAGACGCAGGAGACTCAAGAAAGCAACAAGCTAACCAACACAACTACCGTACCAGATACGCATTAGAAGAAACTGCCAGGCCTGCTGAAGAGTTAGAAAATGGAAACAGTTCATCAGATGTAAGAGTTTAAATAACAAAGCAACATTTGAGATTATTTACATTGCTTCAAGTAGCTCTAGGAATTGCTGGTTTTGAAGTTCAAAATTTGTTTTTATTGTTGATCTTCAATTACATGCTCATCTACCTTTGCATAGGTGTTAAGGTAATAAACATTGCCTCCACATTTTATGCGTGCATGTGCACGCAAAATTTCTTAATGGTCATTTTCAGAAAATAATTACATGTGCAAGTCCTTAAAACTTCAGTGTAGCTTCAGTGTCCGTTTGTGTTCTTTCAGCAATTGACCTACATAATAACGTAAATTAGTCAGAAATGAGATTCTTGACATAAACATGAAACAGTTAGTTTGAAGAGATCAGTGTGCATTTAAGTCCACACTAATCAAAGACCATTTTTATTTGATATGTGTATAAGTTTAATAGTTTTATATGAGCAAATGAAGCATGAACTGCTGGTTTTGTTAGACTCTAGGTAACTAAATGAAAGAGGGAGGAGGACGAATCATATTATACAAATTCATGGAAAGCATGAGTGGAAGTCTAGAGTCAAATATGTAGAATAGGATTTTATAGCCAAAAGGAGATAGCTTATTTAAAAATAGCTAACTTTTTGAAAAGTTCAGGTGAAGAGCTGTTAAAAGACTTGCATATCTAAGTCTGTTTAAAATTCTGCCTCTATTCAGATGTTATACACTACTTACTTAAAGCATAATGTAATGACTTTGCTAATCCCTTGCACATGCAGATATTGTGCCCAGTTAGATTTCCTGCAATACAGGGTCATATTTTTAAAAGTGTGCACTAATTTCTTCAGTATTCTAAAATGCAGATTTGGATATACACAAATTTGGGAGGATAAAAAAATTTAAAAAGTTTATGGACTTTTAAAAACCCTTCCCTTCGTGCTGACACAAAATCTGGCTGTGGAGATGCGTCTGCATAATTGAGGATAAATTGCTACTTTAGATGTGCATACTTGAGTAGTATTAAGTTTAATTTGGGGTCTGAAGTGTTTGTATGGTTAAGAATATGACCCAAGTTTTAACACAAAGTCCGACAGAATTTTTAATAGTAGTCTGTGCCATTTACATATCATTATAAAACATTTTAGCACACTCTTGTCTGCATTACCAGTAGTTATGGAAATTGTGTTCATTGCTCTCCAACATGGAAGACAGCCATTTTGTTGATAGGGACCAACGCACATGATTTAATGAAGAAAGGCTTTGTAGGGGAAATAGAAAAATTAGTGAACGAAATTTAGGCCCCTGGTACATGATCATTTAATGGCACGATTGTATCTGTTCCCTAATCCCAGCAATTATGCCTCCTGCCACTAATCGTGGAAGCCAGGGAAGGTAATAAATAGGGGATCAATAACTCCATATATGTCCAGTTCAGTGCTCTCCCTTCAAAGCAAGTGGTGCATTGCAGGGTTGGTTTGCAGGCAGGACATGCGGTTTTGGGGTTGGGGATCAGATTCCAGTTGTGCCATTACGGCTTGCCAGCACAGGGCAAGCCTGAGATCATGATCTCCCCTATACCAGCAAGTAGAAAACCAGCTGCCTGGCAAACCAATGTGGTCCCAGGGCTGGGACAGACAACCACAAAACTATTCTGTAAAATGTGTAATAATTTTGCAGCTGGTTTCCTTTGCACCTTAAACTGAATGTGTGGCAGAGTCCCTACCATGCAGCTTGGTGCCAGCTGCATGGTGCAGTTCGTCTCTACCCCAGGACTGCACTGGAGCTGGTTTGAGACTCCAGTGTGGTCTAAGGCTGGAACCAGCAATCAAGTGGATGTGGAGTTGTCAGTTGATTGTCATTTTCAGCACTGGGACTGTACCAGAGCCAGTTCAGGGCTCCAGTGTGATTCTGGGGCTTTGACTGACAATTGGCTGATTGTACCTCCTAGCCCTGGGACCACACTGGGGGCCTGTCCCAGGGCTGTGCTATGTAGCCAGCATCAGGCTGCATGGCAGGGACTCTGCCACACATTCAGTTTTTCTCCTCCCTCTTTTCATGTGTGTGAAGGCTTTCAGGTGTTGTTTTTGTAGAGGCTTGCTGGTTCAGCATTAATTTTTTCTACTTAAGCGTTTAAGAGATTATATAATAGGGTTACAGTTTAGTACACTTTTAAAAAGTTAAATTTAGCATAGTAAATATGATATAAACCTGGAAAAGATTATTTTTGAAAAAAAATCAATCTTTATTTTAGAGGGTCCACTTCTGTGGAAAGGGTAGATTGGTTCATGTAATGGGGTAGGTACTATTGTAAGGACTTGGATATCTTGATGGACAATTTCACGTGCTATGACAGACCCCCTTTTTTCAGTAATGGAATCCAAAGTGCAAGCAATGTTTTTATCTTGGACTTCCCTTGATTTTTTTTGTTTGTTTTGAGGCATTTTTTAAATCTCTGAAAAGTAATTATGTAAGCATGGCTTATATAACCAATCTTCCTGTAAATAAATAATGTTAGCTTACTTTGATAACAGAAGCCTTCTGGATTTTTTTCTTTTTAACTACTATTGGCTCTGCAGGACCAGTTTAATAGCAAGATGATAAATCTCTTTTCTTCTATTCCTTTACAAATTGTTAACTAAATTTCAGCTGAAGTTTTTGTATCTCTCACCTGTTACCTGTCTGCAGTCACACTGACTGCAAAGGGGTTGCACGTGTGTAATTGATATGGTAAAATGTTGCCTGCATGATCTTTATAGAGATTGCATGAGAGAAAGAGAGCCCACCCTGATTTATAAGAACTGCAGGTGTATGGTTTTTGTAAAAGAAAAATCTTTAGAAATTGAACAAATTTGACCTGAAAATGGATCCAAATCGTTAATCCCTCAAAACGTATTTTATTTATTATTTTTTAGTAAAAATCAAAATAAAAGCGGTACATTTATTTTTTATAACATTTTTTCCTACATAACCTTAATGTTCATCATTTGTGAAATATTTGACCTACAGCTGATAAGCAAAAAATCTTTCACTGACTCTTTATCAGATTCCAGTCTCTTTTAGATAGATAACATCAATGAAGCTGTTTTTATTCATGTTTCATTGTTATTGTTAAATTCACCAGCATGGCTGCACATGCGATATTTATTTTTTCAATTAATTTTCCTTTGGGTGTGGGGGGAGGCTAGGGGAGATACTTTACATGGTATTGGAATACTTCATTTTCACTATTATGAGTTTGCAAGATATATTTAAATTATTTCTCAGAAAATATAGCTCAGCCTATATGTGTGAGATGCAGTGTTTTCTGTTAATTTGTGGTGAGAAATATATACAGTGCATAGAATATGCTTGGTTACATATGCTTAAACTTTTCGCTGAGTGCTGACTATCTTATTTCTACTTGGAGCACTGGGCAGTTGATTGGAATTTTTTTAAAATTAAAACAGTTTGATCTGTGGTATGAACTAAGAGATGTCAAAGCCATTTATGCAATAACTGTAGTAGTACTACAGTTCCATATAGAGGACCCAGCTGAGATCAGGCCTCCACTGTATATACATTATATAAGTAAAGTAAAAGACAGCCCTGGCTTCCAAAGATGTGAAAATTGAAATGGGCAAGAAAAGGTTGGGGGCAGGGGGGCGCAGATGATTATAACAGGTCATTACAGAACAGAGAACAGAACCACAAACTACCTGTGTGTTGTTCCAGTGCTCAGTCCACTACAACATGCTACCTTTTGGTTTTGCTCTCATTTAAATAGCTAAGGACACAGTCAAACCTGTGCAAAGAGAATTCATACCTGACCATCAAAATGCTATTTTTCATATATACTAAACCCCTGAAAGATGACATTTACAATAGAAAGATTGACTCCGAATTTTAATCATGCTCTTGAGTGGTCATGTTATAATTAATACTTCGTTATTATACCACAGAGTAACTGTCACATACTTCCTTATCAGGAAGGAGAAATAGTTGTTGCCAGTGGTGGAACATCAGAAGATGATGAGAGAGCATGGCACAGTGATGGCAGTTCTAGGTAAGTGACAGCATACAAAGAAAAATAGTTGTACTTTTTAAGTCTTGTATTTTGCCTTCTCTGCTTATTCCATTAACATTAATGAAAACTGAAAATGAAGGTGAAAAACAAGGACACAGTTACCTAATCTTGTTGTCTGTATGTAATGCTGCTGTCAATCCTTGAATGACACTTTAATGTAGCCCATAATGTAACTAGAGTTCTGTGAAAAGCTCTTATATACAAGGCAGTAACTATAAGCATTAGTTCCTTGAACTGAATTGTTCTACTTAGCCATGAAGACACATGCAGTTAAGTTCTGTATAAATAAAAATAGGCATCCGTTCAAGAACATACAACTTTCAGGCAGTGGGGGAAGGGAGGAGTGAAAGTAGGGGAGGAGCATAAAACAATTAAAAAAAATAAGTAAAAATTGGAAAGGAGAAAAAAAGTTAATTCTGTAATATAGAGAAGAAACAAGGCAGTAAATATCTTCAGTGTCAGGACATGGAAGGACACTTTTTCAGTTCATCACGAAGGAACTTGAACCAAAAAAAAGGTTGGAAACCACAGCACTAAGGAATGATGATCTCTTCACTGTTATGCAGTAAGGTAGAATCTGATTGCTGATATCCAGATTTTTAGTTAAGTAAAATTAAGACAGTTTGAGATTTGTTTTCATATTTTTAAAAAGTACTAAATTTAAAGAGATTTTTTTGTGGGAAATGGCACGATAGGACTCCTTCACTCTTTAAAAACTGAGGAGGAAGAAATGCATCTGGAAGCTGAACATCAGTTACGGGGGGAAAATTACAATGTCATTTAACTTGATGTGGAGGAAGAACAAGACATGAGTTTAATTCCCAACAGTTTAGGCATATATAGGACAGGAATGGGAAATATGCTTTTAACTCATTTGCTAACAATGGAAGATGCTGTTGATACAGCATGTAGAGAAGGAAATTAGATTTCCCACAAATAAGTGATAAAGATCTATATTAGAAATAGATGTGACAGCTATCATCAACAAACTACAGTCAAAGCTTTTAGAGCCATATAATGTACACTTGCAGTCTAGGGTATTATTAATTGTCTAGAGCAGGGGTGTCAAATACAGTTGGGGGCATGGCCTGCTGCTGAATCTGGAACCATCTGGCCCCACTGGTTCTGGCCGTTGGCAGGAAACTTGGCTTGATACCACTGCCAGCATACCCCTCACCACTGCCACAGTGAGCACTGAAGCAGTCCTCACCCTGAGCTGGAACTGACTTTCAAGGAAACCCATGGTCCAGATGCACCCAGGTAAGTGACACCCCAGTCTAGAGTGATGGGGGAAGAAGGGAGTTGGATTGTATTGAAGACTGTTCCTTATCCCTGTTTCCACTTTGCAAGAATAGCTTCTTAGTACTTTAAGAAACAGGAGGTTGAGAGAACAGTAAGTGTTCCAGGGAAGCTGTTGAACTTTTGTACAGCAGAGGGGAGGCGCACAGTCCCTTCTCCTATTGTTTGATTGGTCAGGCAATTGGCTTCCACTCATAAGACTAATAGCAGTCCCACACAACTGATTTGAGAAACAGTACCCTTTGAAATAAAACCCACGGCAAATAGCTGGAGCACCTCAATGGTCCTACATAGCTGTTTGCTGTGGCTATGTATTCTACTAGCTATGGAGTTGTCAACCGGGGATACGCGTACCCTTAGGGGTACACGGGGGCAGGTGGGCCACCCGCCCTGCATCCAGCTGCTCGCCACTCTGCCCCCCTGCCCAGCCACTCACCCCCCCCCCTCGGGGTACACTTATTAAAAAGGGGGCTGTTGGGGGGTACACTTATTAAAAAAGGTTGAAAACCCCTGCACTGGCTAGTTCACACATCCTTATGTTTCTTAGCCCTCTGAGAACAAGCTAAGCTCCACTGTAAATGCATACCTGTATAAAGGCAGTTATTTCACATAGCAGTGTAAATACTATTGTACTTTTAAAAAATCCTTAGATTTCTATCAACTGTTTTAATTCTGCCCCTTTACCCTGACTTTTCCGCTTACTCGTTTGCCATGGGAAAACGCGATAAAACACGGCTTTTCTCTTTTTAAGCAGAAAAATGCAGGAAGTGGCAGGTTTCCCCTTGCAGGCTGGCAGAGTTCCAGCCTGCAAGGGGTTGGGGGAAGCGGGAGGAGGCAATTGGGCAGGGAGTGCCACATGCATGTGTGCATGCACATTGACGCACCCATAGTAAGGGAGGGAGGGAAGGAGTTGGGCAGAGCTAGAGCTGGGACTGGGGGCACTGCCCAGCCAAGGTGGTCTGTGAGGCTTGGGGCCCAGGGCCAGAGAGGGAATGTGCGACTGCAAGGCCTGGGCAAAGAGTGGGACAGAGCAGGGCAGGGAGTCTTGGTATGTTGCCAGGAGCCCTGTGCTGCCATGGTGAAGCACACCACCTGCCCACCCAGCAGCAGCAGGGGTTGCAGCATGGAGTTAAGCACCCTGCTGATACCAGGCAGGGAGTGCCTCGCCATGGTGACTCGGCTTCCAGCAATGGCACTGAGCCTGCTTGCCCTGCCCCTGGAGTGAGGGCAGCAGAGCAGAAAGCTCCAAACCTGCCCTGCCCCCCCAAGCTCCACTCCATCCATGCCACTTGTGTAGGTGCGGGAGCTGGGCTCCATACTCCACTCAGGCTGCTGCAGCTGCTGCTTCCCATGAGCAGCAGCCGGGGCTGGGACGCTGCTGGGGTGGGGCAGGGGGCTGCGG
The DNA here is from genome assembly GCF_000455745.1 of Alligator sinensis. NCBI lineage: Eukaryota > Metazoa > Chordata > Crocodylia > Alligatoridae > Alligator > Alligator sinensis. The sequence continues at coordinate 363,265 of NW_005842681.1, read as the reverse complement.
ATCCAGGTCCCTGCCAATGTTCTCTAAGGTTTAGCGATCCGTGAGCAATCCTGGCTGGGAGTGCACGGGTATCTGTGCCCCGCCCCTCCCCCCTCCTGCAGCAGCCTGTGCCCAGCTTGGGGTGGGTGGCAAGCAACCGGATGTGAAGCCACCCGTGGCAGCAAGGGGAATGTCAGCGCCCTCTTGCTACAGCACTGGGCTTCCCCCCCGCCAGGCTGGTGCTCAGGGGCCATGGCCTTCTACTACTCCCGCCATCGATACGTCACTGTGTGCACGGCATTAAAAAGTTATTGCACGTCATGATTTTTTTTATTGTGTGCGGCCGTGCACGCACGCAGCTTAGAGGGAATGCTGGCCCCATAGCCCTGGCAGCCTCTTTTAGAAAGGGGGGGAGGGCTGCGGGTGGGAAGTAAAGGTCACTGACACGGCCAGGGGGCTGTGGGTTGGGAGTGAGGGGCACTGGCACAAGGGCTGCTCAGAGCTACAAAGCAGTGGGTGCACATCAAGCAGCAAGAATTTATAGGTATTTAGAATTTATTTGATTATAGTGACTGATGCCCTGGTAGGCTTCCTAATTGCCTTAAAATTGTAAATATATCAATAAAACATTGTGTTCAACTGGTATCTATATATGGATCTTGGGGGTTTAACCAGATCATTTACAGTCTTTAAACAGAGAAAACCTGTTTATCAGATGGATTGCCCAATAGTTCACAGATTTCAAAGCCAGATGCCCCTATGTTTTCTTCATAGGAAGAAAAACAAGATATAAAGGAGGCAATTTAAAATATGCTGCAACTAATTTCGGCAGACAGCTATCCAACAATACCTCACATACTGAAGATTGTATTTCTGTCTCATCAGAAAACCATTATCAGCTCTTCAACCATCCATATGAGGTCCCAACCTACTCCTAGTACACCACCATGTCCCTATGAGTCCCTTTTTAAATTATTGACCTATCCCAGACACTAGGAGTCTGACTTCTTCCCCACCTTCTTAAACAGATTATTTCCCCAAGGCCACCGCTTGCTTCAGAGCATCAGAAACTGAATCACCTATTCAATAAGTACCTGAGCTCATGCCCACCAAGCTTTGAAACTTTGAACTTACTACCTGCAGCAGGGGGGCACAACTCAACCTTTACTGGAGGTCAGTTGTAAGGTACAGATCCTAATAGAGAGTCATTACTAACAGGATCTCTCTCTGACTGAATGCAAGCACTCTGCAGGATTGCAGGTGGGAAATCTATGCAAGCACACCCACAGATTAAAGAGTCACTGCACAGCAAAGATGCAGGATTTGCTGTTTTGTTTTGCAAATCTTTTTTCAGTTTACAAAATGTTTTAATCATGAGTTATGGCAGGGAAGGCAAAAAATAAAAACAATATCTACCCAACCCTGGTTTATCTGCTAGCACAGGAACAATTCCTTTCTAGCTGCAAAAAGGCAGTTAGTACAATGACAACAAACCCCCAACCCCAGACCCTATTTTTGGGTCCTTGATGAAAATAGTTTATCCTGATTTTGTTCTGGAAATGATTTTTTTTCAACGCTTTATTTTATTTTATTTTAAACTTCTTTTCCATATCATCCCTAGTGACTACTCTAGTGATTATTCTGACTGGACAGCAGATGCAGGAATTAATCTGCAGCCACCAAAGAAAATTCCTAAACTTAAAACCAAGAAAGCAGAAAGCAGTTCAGAGGATGAGGAAGGAACAGAAAAACAAAAGAAGCAAATTAAAAAAGAAAGGAAAAAAGGGAATGAAGATAAAGATGGACCAACAACATCACCAAAGAAAAGGAAACCCAAAGAAAGAAAACAAAAGGTTTGAAACACTTTGTAGGTTATAAGACACATACCACAAAAGGATCTAAATGACTCGAATAGGTTGAGCAGCTGTATACAGCCTTACATACAGTCCAGTTTGAAATTACAGTTCGTTTATATTCTAGAAGTACCGATCATTGCAAATGTTGGCTCTTTTTGTGAGGTCTCTAAGGGTATGTACATGTGATACATTTAGGTCATCCTAAGCAAAGTTAGGGCAATCTAAATGCTCTAGTCTTCAGGCACTCATCGGGCTTACATTGCCCTAAAAATGGTGAACCTAATCTAAACTACAAAAAAAAGGGTGAACCAGATCAGCAAAGGGTTACTCTGGCCTAGCGAATGCTGGCACATGTTCACAGCATAACCTCAGGGCTGTGGTGAGGGCTGTGCTGTGCAGTTTTAATACCCCTGAACCTGACCAGGCTATCTGCCAAAAGGAATCTGGCAGAAGGCAAGATCTAGAATTACGTAGAGTTTTGCCTGTATTAGGGAGCTAAGGCTGGATGACATTTTAGGAAGAACTGTTTGATTCAGTATGAATCAAAGGAAGGGTAACGACTTTGTTTAGCCTTGCCAGTTGCAGTGGTTGGGATGCAAGAGGTCTTGTATTACAAAAATGTGTCCAGCTGGTGTATAAATCTTAAAGGGAGTTATGGCGGGGCTTGTGTGTTTGGTGTACAGATTACTCCATTACAGCTTCAAGTTTTGGCTGACCTGACTAAGCTTCCCTTTACTATAGTACTGGAATTGTCAAGGTCCCCACCTCTTCTATCACTCATGCTGTAACCTTTGTATGGGTGATGAATCTTTTTATTTATGGTATCCATGGTAAAAAAAAGAGTTCTCTGTAATATATCTGGCTGCAGTATACTTTTTAATTTCCTTTGGGAGGTGTGTTGGGATTGAGAAGGCAACTTTAAGAAGGGAAATTACACAAAAATGAGGAACTTCGTTAGAAATAAGTTAAAAAGGAGCAGTGATTCTTAACTAGGGTGCTAAACAAATAAGCACAGGCTAAATCTTGTCCATTCCTGGATGATCCTCCCACCACCAATGCCCAGCCCCGGGCAAGTAAGCACTATAATATAATTAGTTTTTTCAATTGGTGTCACTTAATTCACAAAAGTTATGGAGGGGTGCCTCAAGTCCAAAAGTTGAAAAACTGTATTAGAGGCTCAGAAAAATGTGTACCACAAATCAGGAAGGGTACCAAGTGGTTCCCTAAAGCCCCTTTATAGCTTAATAGCAGAGTTAAAGAGGCCATTTGAGGCAGAGGCATGCTCAAATGATGACAACAGGAAAGATTACAAACTTGAGCAGGGCAGGTGTAAAAGCAAAATAAGGTAAGCAAAACAAAGAATTTTGAGGAGTGTCTAGTAAAAGATGCTGAAGTTGATCTTAAAGTCTTTAAAAATACAGAAGCAGGAAGCCAGTGAGAGAATCGAATGGGCTATTAGATGACCGGGGATAAAAGGTGCACTCGGGCATGAAGAAGCCATAGCAGAGCAGCCAAATGAACTCTTTGAATTGTTTTTTACAGCAAAAGATACGGAGGAAATTCCCATGCCAGATCAGTTCTTCCTAGTAGATAAGTCTGAAGAGCTGGACCACATTGAAGTGACAAAGAAAAGGCTTTGGAACAGATCAATAAATTAAATACTAATAAGTCACCAGGACCTGAAGGCATTCACCTAAGAGTTCTGAAGGAACTTCAGGGTGAAATTGCAGAACTGTTGGTAGCAGTATGTAATCTAGTTACAATGACCTCTGTGCCAGAGTACTGGTGGGCTGCCAGTATAGCACCGATCTTCCAGACAGTATTGGCTTTACTTTGCAGCCTAAGATTCTCTTATTTTTGTGTGATGGAACATAGAATTTTGACCATTTCTAGTGTTTAAATATTTCAACTTTCATACTTGGAGAATGCAGAGAGCTAAATACATTTATGCTTTGTATATATTAAATGCATGGTAAAGAAATTTACATTAATTTTTTTTAAATTAAAAATCCTCTCATGTGGCTGCTTTATTATAAAATGATCCTAAACATTTTAATAACATTTCTATTTGTCAGAAAAATATTTTCTTTCTTATATGAATGATAATCAGAAAATTTATCTTTGACTTTGGCAAAACAATATTATCTTTACAGGATATATTGAATTTTGGTAAAGAGAGATTTATTTCTTACTACTGTATTCTGTGCATTTTCTTTAGAGATTGGCTGTGGGCGTGTTGGCAGAGAACGGCCTGACTTTGGAAGAGTGGCTGCCTTCAGCCTGGATTACAGATACTATTCCCCGTCGATGTCCATTTGTGCCGCAAATGGGTGATGAGGTATTTTTGTTTTTCTCAGCCTTCTTAACTCTCATGTCCGGTTTTTAAGGTTCTTTGATATACGTTTTAAAGACAGAGATGTAATTACTTTTTGGTAGTGTTTGAAATACTTTGGGGTTGATTTACAGTCAAGCTATAAAAGTACTTAAATAAAAATCACTTTCATTCAGAATTGACATTTTTGTATTTATGTCCCTCACAGGCTTTCTCTCTCTCCTCCAGAGTCTTCTAGACTCTGTCTTGTTTAAGTTATATTTTTATTTTTCCACGCAGGTGAGGTGTCTTTTGTTATACTGTGTTCACTTGGTGCTGCTTCCATAATATGAACTTTTGGGAAGGCTTCATCTATTGTCATCTGTTGCTCTATAGTGTCCTGTACACTCAAGTATATATAATAAATAAAATAAGCCAAATACATTAAAGCTTGCTATATAAAATTACATCTGAGACATGTTCAGATCAGTTTCACAGAAAATATCCAAGTTTGCAGACTAAATGTTGAGTGGACTTTTGTTTGGAGTTTATGTAAAGATGTTTAGCTTAAATTTAAAGTTACTTTTTTTTTATGTGTTAAATTGGAGGTAACCCAATATATTAGATAACTTTCATAATTCATATTTAGAGTCTCCATTGATTTTATTTCTATTCATATGTAGTTAAAAAGTTCAGAGCAGTTCTGCATTTTCTGTAGTGCAGGGAAACTACAAGAGGTAATATGGTGTTAAGTAGGGCTGTACGAAGCTTCAGTAGCTGATTCGATTCGGAGGAGATTCGGCCCAATTCAGGGACCAAATCTCTGACTCTGAATTGAATCGGGAGACCAAGTAAAAGCTCCAAATCAATTCGGAAAAGCTTCAGAAAAGATTTGGCTGATTCGGAGATTTGGCCATAGACTAAACGCAGTTGATAGCTGCCTCCAGCTGGTAAGTCTGTTGGGGTTGGGGGAGGGAGGAGGGAAGAGGTGTGGGGGAGGGAGGGAATGGGTGCTATGCCCTGCTGCCGCTTTCCCAGCCAGAGCAGGGGGGCGGGATGTGGGTGGGACTTGCTCCAGGCGGAAGGTGGCAAGCGGCAGCAGGGCATAGCCCCCACTCCCGGTGCTACCGCTTCCTGCACCCCGCCCGCATTGGCTGGCAAGTGGCAGAGCCCCTGCTCCCAGTGCTGATGTGGGTGTGGCAGTGCTGGAGCGGGGGCTATGCCATGCTGCTGCCCAGAGCAAGTTGTACCTGCATCGTGCCCTCTCCTTTCCTCCCCCCGCTGGCTGGGCAAGCGGTAGCAGGGCAGAGCCATCCCCACGGCTTTCCCCGCCAGGGCAGAGGCAGGTACAGCCACTGGAGAAGCCCCCATGGCTGCCCTGTCCAGCCCCATCCCCCGCCTGGCCCCAGCCTCTGGCAGTTTAAAAAAAAAAAAAAAGAAGCCCCCTCACCGGCTCTAAACATTTCTGCTCCATTCTGTAACTTAAAAGATCACTTAAACTAAATAGATTTTAAGGGCATTTTTAAGTATTCTGAAAGATTGCTTTTAAAAAGTTACAAAATGTATCATTCTGTAACCTAAACAAGGTGAGGTAGAGTAATTTTTATTTTTATTTAAAAGCAAAAATATTGAGTAAAACCTTTCCAACATGACACTAATGACCTAAAGGTTTTCATAGACTATAGACCGATGTTGTCTTTGTAGTGGGATCATCTTAGCCAGGATGTGTCTCAGCACAGGTGATCTGCATAACTGGCATGTACAAATATCACTGGAGGTATTTTCCTACAGAGTCAGGTCCCTACTGCTCCCAGGCTTCAGGGGGACTGATCCTGAGAGAATAGCCTTGGGTATTGCATCCTGATTTGAGTGAATTCCCAGCACTTATTTCATACTGCCATACCCTGCATCTGCAAGTGGGGTAACTTGCATGGGTACCCTTGCTTGCAGACGTGCATCTTGGTAATCCCGTTGAAGGTTCAGGCCTTTCCTTGCCTGCAGTAGTGCGCTCCAGGAATTCCTCTGCAGGTGCTGAGCGAGGAACCAGACTTCCCTGCTGCTGTTATGCTGCGTCATGGGTGGCCAGGTCTACGGCCACCCTGGGATTGAGCTGCTAACCAGTGTCAGGAGTGAGTAGAGTCTAAGGACAAGTTGGGTCAGGAAGCCAGGGAGGTCAGTCTGAGGGTGGGGTCTAGGAAAACACAGGGAGGTCAGCAGAGTTGGAGAGAGAGAGCTGGATTGAGAAGCCAGGAGTTCAAGAAGAGAGTGGAATCGCAACACAAGCCAGAGGGAGCAGCAAAGCAGTGCAGAATCACGTTGAGCCCTGTTGCCTTTACATTTTTTTGTTCCCCCAGGGCCAGGGGTTTATATGGGGGTCAGCTGACCCTGGCTGGCCACTCCACAGGGTTCCCCACTCTGCAACTGCAGACACAGGCCCTGGGTTGGGGCCAGGCACCTGGGGCTGTTGTCAGTCAGGTTTGAGCACCTGCCCAGGGCTGCTGGAGAATGCAGGCAGCCCTGGGGTGCCTCCACTCGCACCATATGCAATCAGACATCTACTGTGAAAGGATGGCACAAACCATTACTAAAATTATTAATATATATTATCCATATTATTCTTACTACAGTTTTCAATATTCCTAACATGACAGGGGGCATGGGTGTTTGTTTGCTTGGGTTTTGTTCTTCCATTAAAAGTATCATCACAGTTGGCAAAGGAGAACATCTTTACAGCCTTCATGTATAAACTTAGTGGGAAAAGACTTCATTTTAGGTGTGTTTGTTTGGGTTTTTTTGTAGAATGGTTGGACAATTACACTCACTTAGCTTGCCACATACTGTGGTCAGAGGTAGAATAAAATGCTTCTCATAGTCTGTTATTTTTTGTCCTAATTTTTCACCAATCTGTTCCTAGTTTAGGGAATTTTCTGAGGAAATTACCATTTTAAAGTAATTGGTACAGCATTGGTTTACAGAACACAGATTTTGTTTTTTTTATTCAAGCCTTGTGTTCCAATTAGCTTGAATAGATTGTTTTAATTTTAGCATGTCTCTTTTAAGTACATGCAAGATTTCCAGTTTGTTTCCTCACTATGTCAGCAGTGTTCAGCACTTTTGATCATAGTCACAGAGCAATATGAAGGGACCCTGAGAGGTCATCTAGTCCATCCTCCCGACCTGAGGCAGGATCATCCCTATCCAAACCATCCTATACGAATATATTGTTTAGCCCCTTCGCAAAACTACAGTCAACACTGACACAACACAAGACATAACACTTTAGTCTGCCACCAGTAAAGCAGGGAGCTGTATAAACCCTTTTAGTACTTCCTTCAGACACTTAGTCCTTTAAGTATTCACATTTGGTTGATTTTAAACCTTTGGTGGAATTTTTTTTTTAATACACAAAAATTGTCTCATGCAAGTTTAATGCTTCTTACAGTTTTTGATAATTGGTTTATAACAGTGATTCACAATCGGGGTGCCACAGCACCTTGGGGTGCCTTGATCCTTTCAAAGTTGCTCTAGGGGGCAACACAATGCTAGCACTGTTATGCGTGCAGATATAGTTCACAAGATAAACCTAGATATTTGAAATTCCTACTCATAACACTATAAATTCCTATTCAGTGTTAAAAATATTTTAACCTGTATGGTCTTTCTTGAGTTCCTTGTAAAAGAGAAACTGCTGTATTATGTTTCTGTGGTAAAAAGAGTGAAAATTAAGGACTTGTATTTTCCAAGGGGTCCCTCAAGTCTAATGAGGGATGCATTGTGTCTATAAAAGTTGAAAACCATTGGCTTATTTATTCACATAGAAATTACTGTGAAGAATTTGTCCATCCCACATCTAATGGCTTAATTTGCTTTATGACATTTTAAAACCAAAAATCTAACTTTTTCTATTTTTTTTTCTAAAATTATAACTCTAGATATATGACTATTTTCTTCTAGTTATTGACCAACCTGGCAATGGTGTTCCAGCTAACAGCCAGTGGAACATTATATTATTACATGTAATTATTCTGACTACACGGACAAGTCTTTAAAATCATTCAAACTGGTTTTTGCCTTTAGATAAAATATATAGTATAAAAGACTTTTAGTTGGATTTGTGTTTCTGAATTACTAGAGTACTTCTGATAATCTTACCTTTGTGTTTTTTCATTTCCCCCCTACCTATTACACAAGTTAATGAGAAAGCATTTGCTTTAATTTTGAATTACTTGGCTTTTGGCAGTGTTAACTCCATCTTTTAATGTTTAGTACAGTTGTTACTGCACTTATGATTTTTATCTGTCTGTTGATTTGATTTACCATCATGCATAGCAAATGTTTGTAAAAGCCAAAGGCATCATAAAGATACCAGTGCACAAAAGCTGCTACTCACTCATATTGGGCATGGAAAGAAGCTCATTGTATATCCATACTGTGCTAACATTTTGGCATTTTGAAATGTTGCTTAGCTAATTTCCACATTTCATTCTTAGGTTTATTATTTCCGACAAGGTCACGAAGCATACGTTGTAATGGCCAAAAAGAACAAAATATACAGTATTAATCCCAAAAAACAGCCGTGGCATAAAATGGAACTCCGGGTATGGTATTTCTCACTTCTTCCCTCTTGGATGCTCTCATTTAAATAAGTAATATAGAAGAAAATTTATAAAGGTGGTATTTTGCAAAACTTGTCCATACTTTTGGTGAAAAAGCTACTTGTTGTATGTGTATTTAACTCTGGCTTTGATAGTTTAACTAAGAAAAAATATATAATATTTAAATCTTCTGCATCAATCAAGTAAATGTTTAAATGTCAGGATTGTGATGCCTTAAGAATGGGACAAAATATCATAAGCCTGTTTAAAGCCATATATTTCTTTCGATCTGTTTTGATTTTCTTACCAATCAATATGATTTATTTTCACCCTTGCTAGAAAATGCATCACCAACTAACAGGCCACATTTGGAAATCATAACTTCTTATTTCAGGGAATACATTTGAAAATATGTCTGATCAATTTAGCAGAAATTGCAGATGAAATCTGTTGTACTACAAAAATGTATCAACTTTTTTCCATTTCTTAATTCTAGTTGAAGTCCTCTAAAAATCAGTCATCTTAAGTAACCATGTTTTATTTCTTCAGGAGCAAGAACTGATGAAAATAGTTGGAATTAAGTATGAAGTGGGTTTGCCTACTCTCTGCTGCCTTAAACTTGCTTTTCTTGATCCAGATACTGGAAAACTGACTGGAGGATCATTCACAATGAAGTAAGGGAAGCATTATTTCCGTTCAAATAGAGAAACTATTTTTAAGGTGTAATTTCTTAAATATCTGCTAAAGAACAGATATATTCTTTAAAGCAACGTATCTAAAATACTAAATGTTTGCATTCAAATGCATTCTGACATTAAATGGTTTTCCATACTGACTTGCTGGTAAACACTTCTCTACTATTTTGGTTTTAACTAGGTATCATGATATGCCAGATGTTATAGATTTCCTTGTCTTGCGGCAACAGTTTGATGATGCAAAACATAGACGATGGAATATAGGTAGGTGATTGTAAAGTTGTTTAATAATATTATCTGATTCCATGGTGCCTAATTTCATTAGGAAATGTAGTACCATAGATGAATATTTGATATTATACTGAAATTTAAAAATGTCCGTCTAATCCCTTTCTGGCAGCTCCAAGCAATCCCAGCTCTGTGCAGAGGACTGCTTTCTCTCCCAACTCCGCAGCCTCTATTCATCAAATTACATGCTCTAAATTGTCCGTTGCCACCTCTTTCAGAGGAGGCTGTGTTGAGCAGGGTGGTTGGTTGGAGAAAGAAGCAGCCCTTCTGTACAGATCAAGCAGAGACGGGCAGCTTGAGGAGATGGGCCTCCCACAGAGCTGGCCAAGTCACAAGGATGCCTTACTATTAGTATTGCCTACCCCTGTTCTAGAGTAGAAGAACTCTTATCGCCTTGAGGCTGCATCTGGCCTGCAGGCTATATTTTGCCCACCCCTGTTCTAAAGCTTCCAGAGGCCAGAAGGAGGGCAAGGGCAATGAGGGTCACTCCTGTTTGCTAGCTCCATGAATTTTGAACTTCCTGTTCATGCTGCCCAGCACTGAGCGCTCTTAGATGCTCCGTATAACTATTCAGTAAACATTCTTCCTAATAAATGCCCATTCCTGCTTTAAAAACGTCAGTCTGAACACACTTTAGATTTCCTCATCGAAACAGGCATCTCCAAAGAATGAGTGTACTATGAAAACTAGGACGAAATGGAATAAAAATTCCTAGAAGAACTGGACTATGACAGTAGCTATTTGTATTGATGGAACTGTTTTGTATTCTTGTCTAGGTGATCGTTTCAGATCCATAATTGATGATGCTTGGTGGTTTGGAACAATTGAAAGCCAGGAACCTCTTCAGCCTGATTACCCTGATAGTTTGTTTCAGTGTTATAACGTCTGGTTAGCATATTTTTCTTACTTCAGCTTTTAATACATTTTCTATTTAAAATTGAGATCTTGTATGCCAATCCTGATTAAAAGTGATTTTAGTTATTTAGATCTATTCACATGTGTATTTCTTAACATTATAATATTGTTTTATAAAATAAACCAATTAGCTGTAGTTGTAACTATATAATTTAACATTTATAAAGTGTTTATAGGTGCGTTAGAAATATTAAAACTAATTTGAACTGGGTTATTTTTTTCTTTAAGCTGGGACAATGGTGACACTGAGAAGATGAGTCCTTGGGATATGGAGCTTATACCGAATAATGGTATGTGCATCTGTAGATTTCTTAATTTACTTCAAAGTACAGAGAGAGGGAACATGCCTTTTTGGAAATGCTTTTTGATCAATTTGCTCAAGTTCTGCAGAGAGCTAAGAATAAACAAGTATTGCAAAACAGTCTCAGTAAAAATTCATGGTTAAATTCAAATGAGTTATTAAACTACAAATACATTTTTTTAAATAAATAGACTTGAGACTAGATTAACAGGAAATACAGTCTTATTCAGTCTGTCTAACAGATGAAAATCTTGAAGGAATTCTCAGCAGCTCTTGTCCTTTCACTTTTTCCAAAGGTTGCTGAGGATGAACATGTTTTCTCATGGGTTCTCTGGAAATTGAGTTCCTTGAGACTTACTGCTGTCGTTGCCAATGCACTTCCTCATTTTATAGGCACAAATATTTAGGGTCAGTTGGCAATGGTTGGGCTTGCTCCATTATTCTTAAGAATTTTGAGAAAGCCTACCAGCAGTATTTCTTTTGTCCATATTTGTGCGCGCTTTCTTTTTTAATTTGATAAAAAATGAGATTGGTGTATATATCTGAGTTAGCCTTCCTGAAACTTTTTTCTTTTCTACCTACACTTAATAGGTATGATGCTATTGTATGTATTATATTAAAATAAATTGCTATTTTAATATTTTCATCTAATCGTTCAGTTTTAAAACTTGAAATACTTTCTGCAGGCCCTCGATACTTCTTAAAATAATTAAAAATATGGTAACACAAAAATTAAAATTGGCAGAATATCTAATGATCAAAACGAAAAGAACCACCAAATAAGTGTCGGACCTAAATGCACCAAGAACACTTTATTGTATCCCTGATACTCATCCTTTTTGTACCTTCCCTCCCTGTAACTTTCGTTAGAGAGACTTTTCAGCATATCATGAAAAGCAACAGATTCTAGCTATGTTGAGGGAATTTATTCTAAAACTGAGAAGCCCTTCAAGAGGATGTTTAGTGGCTGCTCATCTCTTTCACTTTCACTTTGTGTAACTGCAACAATACAGAAGAATGCAGAAGACAGTCTTAAAAACAGGAGTTTCAGGAGACATCTGTAGAGCAAAACTAACACCTTCAGTTCTTTCTGGAAGTTTGTAACTATGGAACTACCTTTGTTTCTTTGCAAAAACAAGTTCTCCAACAAACTGCTTGGAAATGTATAAAGCTGCACTGTGTGATTTTAAATTAACAGACAAAAATATACAGAAAAGAATGTACCCTATTTAACAAATCCAAGAGAACTTCTGAATTTTGCACGTATAGAATCGTATTGGAGGAGGTCTTAAATTCTTGCTCCCCTCTACTGCAGCAAGGGAGCAAGCAATGGGGAGGCAAGCATCCTGACTCATGGTCCTCTGCCTCCCTCCCCTTCCCATGCCACTTGCCTCTCCCATATCACTTGCTTGCTGATAGCTGCCACCCTGCTGCCTGTCCCCCCTGCCACTTGTTCCTCCCCCTCCAATTCCTACTACCCCATATGTTCCCTAGTGCCTGTATCACCTGCTGCTGCTTGCCCTGTGTGGTGACTCTAGCCCTGGCCAGGCAGCAGCCCTGATCCCAGTCCGGGTCAGGGCTAGAGCTGCAGCAGCTCTCCTGCTGTTGTGTGGTCTCTATCCTCTGCCCCCCTCCCCCATGTACCACAAACTCTCCCCCCAGCTCTAGGAAAAAAAGATAAAGTTTTGTTTCCCCCATGTTGAGCGTGGGGATCGCACCTCATTTTGGATTTGAATAAATATGGAAAATAGCATCAGAACTGCAATGAATGTTTTGTTTGCTTTAGAATAAACTAAGAACTAATTATTTCAGTTTGTTTATTGGAACAGTGTTATCCTATGCATTCGGTATTATTATTTACTTTTGGATTAATAGCTGTATGTAATATTTACCATATAAGAAGTTAAGTGTTTTCAATAGTCTGTTTTGTGGGGGGCATTTATTGTTCTGTTTTAGCTGTGTTTCCTGAAGAACTGGGTACTAGCGTTCCTTTAACTGAAGGTGAACGCAGAGCATTAATCTACAAACCTCTGGATGGAGAATGGGGTTCCAGGACCAGAGATGAAGAATGTGAGAGAATTATTTCAGGGATAAACCAGCTCATGACTCTAGGTAAGCATTTGTTACTTAATTTATAGAAGTGATATATAGTAGGGGATATAATGCTGTGCACTTTTTTAGGACACAATGCACAAAATCATGAAATGTCATTGATCAAATGCAGTAGTCATACACTAGCTTTTTATTACTTGATAAAGAAGAAAATGGTTTGTTTTAAAGCATGATATATGTGCATAGTAAATGCCATTAATATAGTCTGGCCCATATCTTCAAATCTGAAGTGATATTTTTACTTTTTAAAGTTTTTTAATGTGTAACTTGAGTCTTGAAAGAGACTTAATTTTTAGAAAGTATTAAACACCGAGTTCCTTTTTATAATATCTCCAGTATCTTTTGTAAAGGTTGAGAATACAAGCCTCTATATGAAAAACTAAACTAAAAAAAGTTAAACTGTACTACAAACAAATATAAAAAGGTATGTTTGGTTTTCCTGCAGAATGTTGTAGTGGATACATTTTACATAGGTTTTCTTCCCTGACTAAGCTGCTATGTGCTGCAGTCCCAGGAAAAAAAGATATCTCCAAGAGGGAGAGAAATCTCTCTCAAAGAAAAATGCTGAGACTATGCAGGCTGAGTAATTCATTGATTGATTAAATTCGTGGTGAACCATTTGATAATCAGTTACAGAAAAAATTGCTGTTGTGTTGGCAGCTTCTGAAAATGCGTTATTATAAGTTGTTGTAATATAATTGTTAATTCTTTTATTACTAATCAAAGACCGAGACATATCATGTATCAGTGCAGAAAAAGCAAGGAAATACCAAATTTTGATATACCTTTATACAGCATGTTTCCTTTGGTGACACATTGCATCTTTATAAGAAGCTTCTTTCTGCTTCCAATAAATAAGAAAATGCACTACACAAATATTAATTATAACCTCAAGGACATTAGCAAGCATATGTTTAGCACTGATGCATGTAGTGTGCTGTGTGTTTCTAGTGGAAATAGGTTTTTAATTAAGGTTTTCACTCCTGTATATCTGTAACAAGTGCTATAAATGACCTCACTAAACCTGTCTATAATAATGCCCCATTTAATAATACTAAGGACTGGCCAGTTTGAGGTACAGCCACACTTCTTTTGTTGTGATGGTTTACAAGCTGCTGAATTTTCAGGAAGTTGCCAAACTAAGTATGAGCTACTTAGCCAGTTGCTGCAGCTTTCACTCCACTCAGCTGGAACACTCCCAGCTGGTTGGAGAAGCAGTGCCTTTTAAAATAAATGCTACAGAAAATAGGTGGAGCACTTCAGGCAGTCTTATGTGGTTGTTTGCTGTGGCCCTTAATACTTTCCAAGCCCTCATGTTTGCAGGGAGCTAAGGAAATAACTCTATGAAGAATCCAGGTTCTGCTTTATCCTACTGTCTTAAAAGCTGAGGTTCCTTACAACCTAATTATTGTAACAATCTAAAGAATTGCTTTTCACAAACCATGAGGCCGAAGGAGTTGTAATATTAAGATGTCACTACTTTAGGAAAGCATAGTTTCATTCAAATGTACCAGTTAATATTCTAGAATTACATATTTTGAATTATATAAATTACGTATTTGTATTTATAGCCAGAAATAATTTTGGTTTTGAATACGTAAGGCTGAGTGTCATGTTTCATACACAACAGGATCACTGATTAATTACTGTAGTAATTATGCTAATGGCATATGCTACATCATGCACTCTTGTATATGAATTGCCACTAAGCTTTTTAATATATAATATAGGTGTCCATTTTTATATTTGTTCTGTGCTTTGTATAAAGCTTTAAAGAGTATTGTGTATGTGGGGAAAATGTAAAAGTTATAAGGGATTACTAAAGGGCTACTTCTGCATAATATGAATTTGATTTTTCATTTCTGTTTAGATATTGCTTCTCCATTTGTGGCACCTGTGGACCTCCAAGCTTACCCCATGTATTGCACTGTTGTGGCATATCCCACAGATCTCAGTACAATTAAACAAAGACTGGAAAGCAGATTTTACAGGTTAGAACAACATTTCATTTGTTTTTATTAAGTACTGCCAAATCAGTTTGACCTTTAATAGGCTATCTGACCAAGAGTTTGAAATAGTGGGGTAGTTTCCAGTGATTTACTCATCTATGCTTGGTCTTGTTCAGATGTTAAATTCAGAATTTATATTATTCAGCTCTGTGATCCCAAAGTTGGCTTCATGGGGTTGTGGACTAAATTTCAGAATCAAGGTTTGGGTCTGTATAGGGATTATGTTCTTAAAGGTCACAAACAAGTGGCTCATTTTTACTAGTAAGAATTTCAGAGAAATTGTTGCTGGTAGAAAAATAGCCCAGGAGCAGGAGTGTACATGTATTACAGGCCCCTGGCTGGATACCTATCCAGCTAAAGGGCATGAGAGAGGACTGCTCCCTGGGCCACCCCCACCATTAAGGAAGCCTAGTACTTGATAGCCTACCCTTTCCCCTGCTTGGGAAGGGGGTAAACTGTCAAGAGGCAGCCCCTTGGCTTTTAAATCACCTGTGTGCTGCCCAGGTGGGCAGCCCATGCACAGAGACCTACTTAATTTGCAGTCTTGCAGATTTTGCGGAAACCATGAAATCCAGGATTGTCCACGAAATCTGTGAAATCAACCAATTAAAAAAAAAAAAAATGAAATGCTGGTGCCTCAGTGGGAACCAGCAGTCCTCACTGTTGGGAGGGGAAGGAACTGGCTGAGGGGTGCAGCATGAAGGGCAACAGGCAAGATGGTGGCTGCCCCGTGGTCTTCCGTGGCCCCCCGCCCCCGGCCTTCCCTCCAATCAGCGCTAGGGGTCGGGCTGCCATGAAATACCTGCAAAATCAGCTCTGCCCTCCATGAGCAGGCTGCAAAAAAACCTTTGTCTCTGTGATTTAAATAGTTCCCTACCCATGCAGCATTTAAAGCATGTATGGCTGGGAACTGGGGTGGAGAGAGCTTTCCCAGCCCAGGATTCCAGCACTGAGGGTTCTGAAAGTGTTGTGTGGCACTCTCAAAGCCTGCGGACCTGGAAACCACAGGAGGGAGAGCTCTCTCTACCACAGTTCCTGGGCCTGGGAGCTTTAAATGCTGCCTGCAGAAGGGGCAAACCATCTGCTTGCTCTTCAGGACCCTAGTCTGGGGAGCAGGTAGAGGGCTTTTACCTGGTGCTTCAGTTCTGCCCCAGACTGGTCCAGGAGGCAAGAGGAGCAGTGGGGCAAAGCCCCCAGCCCTTTCCGTAAACCAGTTAGTCCCTACTCTAGGGAAGATGCTGCTTCGCACCCTTCCCAAACCAGGTAGGAAGGGGAGCATACAAGCATCCATTCTTGCGAGAGTTTCTCTTGCAAGAGAAATTTTCCAGGTTGGCACCTGGAAGATCTTTCTCCTGGAGGGGGCAAGTTTCCCCATGAAGAAACTGAATGAGTTCTGTATGCTTGTTATTTCTACTGGGAGAACAGCAATTCTTCCAGTGGCTTGAACTTGGCTAAAATTTACCTGGAAAACTGAAAAGACTGTCTAGTGTTTTTTCAGAAGATATATATTCTACATATTTTTTCAGTTTATCCTTTCCTTTATTGTTGCACTATTTTCATTTACTTATTTAGCAGTTTGATGTTAAAAAGACATTTAGATTTCTATAAAAAATGCTGAGTTAAGACACCATTTCATGATATTGATACTTTTTTTGTACTCTGTTTTAACTTGTTGGCACAGTTTTCATAAATGACAACTGTAGCCACTATATTTTCTTTAACATTCTAGCATTTAATTATCTAAGATGAAATAGTGTTGTATTAAAGCATTTTGTGGCAGATTTTGTTTTCCTTGATTTATAGAAGATAACTGCTTTGGGAATTCATTTCCCTTAATGCACACTTTCAGATGTTTCTGAGTGAAAATGTGCTTACAGCATGTTGTCTTTTTGTTTGGGCCAAATCTGAAAATTAGCATGTAATGTTTCTTGCATACTAATCTCTGAATGTGGCACTATTCAAATATGACATTTTTTTTCTTTCTGGCAAAAAAAGTCAGACGCTTTCAGGCAACATAAGTGTTCAGTGTTTATGCATCTTTCTTTCTCTCCGTTTGCTTGTTGTCTATTTTTAGTGGAAACATTTGAAATGCTATTTTAATTTTGGAATATACTTTAAAAAAATTAATATTTTTATTAAAGTTCAGATTCTGCTTGGGACATGTTAGCAGTCTTTGAAAATGAGATTTTAAATTTAAATATAACATATTTATGTTTATGTTAAAAAGTATCCTGCTTCCTTTCTATTTCTAGTGCTATGGTCAAACAAGCACATGGAAGTGGCACTTCTAATATGCATTTCTTAACTTTAGGGAAAAAATCCAAAAGGTGTAGGGTATGCTTGGATTTCTTTTTTTCATTGCACTTTGTAAGAGGAAAATAAATGAAAGTTCATGGCTACCTTCAGTTTCCTATACCTTATGGCCCACGGGCTGGATCCAGCCTGTAGATGCATCAGCTCTAGCTCACTGAGCACAGGGGCTTCAGGAGTGGGTCTCTGCTTGTGCCATGCCACAGCTGGGCAGCGGGGAGAAGCACCAGAAGCCAGGTTCTAGTGCTGGCCCAACTTGGACCCAGTTTGGTCATTCTGACCTGCTGCCGAAAAATGTTGTTGAC
Source organism: Alligator sinensis (assembly GCF_000455745.1). Lineage (NCBI taxonomy): Eukaryota > Metazoa > Chordata > Crocodylia > Alligatoridae > Alligator > Alligator sinensis. The sequence continues at coordinate 345,589 of NW_005842681.1, read as the reverse complement.
CCCGGTCCTGTCCTGTTTTTTAATGATTTTTGTTTAAAATGTAAGGGATCATTTTTAACAGTTGGACAATTTTATTTTTTTTTACATTTTAATACTTTAAACATTTTTTTACGTGTTTTGTACTTTTAATTTATCTCCTTTTTCTTTGAACGTGAGTTTGCTGTTGATCTATAATTTGTGGGGCAGAACTGTACAGTGGGGTGAAAGAGAGATTTCTAGCAGTTGCGCTAAGATTCTCTCAATGGAAAAAACAAAAAAAAATTCTTTAGTTTCTCCTTATTAGTAAGATTTATTGTGGGGAAAGGTGTCAGGATCAGTAAAAACTATTGGCAGCCAGATGAACTGTTCAAGGAGCACGAGAAATAATTTATTTTTGAGTCACGCCATGATTGACAGCAACAAGGCTCTCAAAACTTTTCATCCCTATTTCTTATCAAGACACAGGTAAGCAGGAAGCCAGAGAAAGCTGCCTGCTGCTGACAAGGTAGGGAGCTATCAAAGAGCGTAAAACATTTACATAAAACCAAAAAAAGTTTTGTTGTTCTTTTTGAGACTGCTTGGAAAGAAAAGTGAGGATTATTTTTAATGTAATCTTTATTTTATAAATGTAACTGTTCAATGTCATCTATTCTATTTTCCTCAAAGGCGGGTTTCTTCACTTATGTGGGAAGTCCGGTACATAGAGCATAATACACGAACATTCAATGAACCTGGAAGTCCTATTGTTAAATCTGCCAAATTCGTCACGGATCTTCTGCTACACTTCATAAAGTGAGTAGATTACCAGATGTAATGTCTTCAGTCTGTCTTCTAGTAGATTCAAATATAGTAGATCATTTTACCTGTTGATGAGAGCCTGCCATTTGCTTTAGCAAAGGATAGAAGTACACAACATCCAGAGAGGGGAACCTCGAGGCATTTTTAAAGAAAAGTAAATTACTTATAAAATGGAGTATAATAAACAGTATCAGTTTGAAAAACAAAATATTCAGTATATTACTTTTCATAGTTCAAAATCTAGAAACTTCATAATGGAAGGTTAATGTAATGAATTTTGTGGTTTAGAAATGATAGTCTTGTTATAGTCTGAAACATAATTTCTGGGAGTTTTAAGGAAAGGAGAATGCATTTCTTGCCACAGTGACTTTGATTTTATAGTTGTCACTTACTGCATGAGCTTTCTGTCCAATGATAGATATAAATTTGGGTGGAATGTACATGAAGCATAGGACAGCAGCATATGTTTAAATAAAGTTGTTTAGTGTCAGGATTTCATACCATGTTAATGACAAAATAATTATGGGAATTTTCATTTAAAAATTTTTCCAGTTATCATAAGTTGATTAAAAAGTGGTCTCCTTTGTGTGCCATAAATTGTTGAGGCTTTAAAAAGTTTTCATCTTCATTATTAACAAAATTGTACATTACATTTCTTGAAAAACTTTTTTATGGGGAACATTTTCTATTCCCCTCCTCCCCAATCTTTTCTATCTTAGGTTTAAAAAAAATGGGAAGGGGAACATTTTAAAAGGGTATTTTTTTCCTTTATAAAACTATGGAAAACTTTTGTTTTGGTCAAGACATGTATCTTTCACAAAGATGTTAGTTATCTTTAGGCCTTTGGCATACATTACGTTCATAGTGTGATTAATGCATTAATCATACAATAATGTGGAACAACTTTATGGCTGGTGTGTATTGTGCTTAATGTTGAACTTGTGCCCCATAAGTATCCAGGAATAGCCCATGTGTAGCTCAGCTTCATTAGCATCATTTGAACTTGTCAGTTTTTGGGGAACTGGTACGTTCAAAGTGCAGTTGTGCCACTAGGCTGCGGTAAGCCTAGTGGCACCAGAGAGCTTGAGATTTGGGGAACCTCTGAATTCAGGCTCACACTACCCTGGGGCATTAACAAAGCAGGTGTGCACAGTGGCTCTCTCCTGTGTCAGAATCATGATTCCTGGAGACCTTAACAAAGAGTGCATGCAGGAACTGATTCACCTGCATCTGGCTACACAGTTTGCCTTTCAAGCTGCCTGGAGGTGGGGAGCATGGCATCAGGGACCAGATATCTGTTAGGCTCCCAGCACTGGCAGTTGCTTGCCATCTGCTGGCTGCCTTAGTTACTGCTTTTCCCATAAAACTACTTGTAAAATGCAACTTCTCAACCTATCTTTTCTGTGGGAAAATCAAAGAAACACTGGTTTTCACTTTCAGTTTTGTTCAGATAACCCACTTTGTGTTTAAAACAAGTTAAACTTGTGATACATGTGGTGGAAATAATGTTACAGTAAGCATATACACTGTGTTCATTTCTTTATGGATTGTAGTCAGTTTGTTTGAATACAGTTATCCAAATCAGTGATCACCAACCTTTTTAGATTTGGGGCAGAGATGGGAAGATGGGCACTTGGATCCAACTGCTGCCACTGCTTTTCCCCATGGCAACATGGTGAGAGCAGCCACCACTACTGCTTTTCCCTGCTGTGGCATGGGAAAACAACTGCTGCCAATGCCCCCTGATGCTGAATGCCTCCAGATGTAGCCTGCAAGCCACAGGTTGCCACGCCCTGATCTAGACATTTGGATAAAACTCTCATTGGACTCTTCGTCCCCTGTTAATTCTGCCCTCTCTGCTGGTCTTCCATGAAAGATGCTTTTTAAAGATAGCAGATTTCAGTCCTTTTGACTTTTTATGCTGGGTATAATTTTCCCAAATTTCATGTGATCAGCTTAGCATGCTAAATGCATAATATGCGTATGCTGGAACCAGGACCCTCACAATAAAAAAGTCTTTATACAAAATGCATCCTTCTAGTATCCTTTATTAGAGGCTGGGAATAAGTGTCTGTCAGCATTTTATTTAGACCTTTTACTGATAATGCTGGAAGCCATGTAGCTTAGTCAGTAGGGTGACTGACTTGCTTAGGAACTGAAGGACCTGGGTTTGATTCAAGGTGAGGGGGGTGGGTTTCTACTCAGTTTTTCATTTTTAGTACTAAAATAATTTTAGTATGGTCGTGAGGCCCAACCAGCCTCTTATTCAGTGGGTACCAGGAGCTACCCGAGTATAAAGCAGCCGGAGCATGATGCTGATCACATTACCTCTTCCTTGTGCTGAGGGTAAAGAAAAACTGGAGCCCTCCCAATGGTCTGTAAATGGGATACCTTTATGGTAATATTATATTGCGAGTCAGTTGTTAATACATAACATTTAACAAGAAATCACAAAAGCAAGAAATGGTTTTGTCATCCATTCTCCACACCTGTTACAGTCTCCTTTCATGGATGCAGAGAATAGCAGTGAGGAAAAAAGCTCCTCATCTTAAACTTGCATAGAAGGAAACCTCATTAAATATATTGTCCATCATTAAACTACTGGCAAAAGCAGCATGTGCACAGTAGTGGAAAACAACTATGAAGTTGATGAAATGCACTTGAGCATGACTCTTAAACACATGGTCCATGTTGAGCACATTTGGGGTGGGGCTAAAAAAACAACAACAAAGGGTTGGTGTTCCATCCCTAGAGAACTGCGGGTAGGCCTGGAGGTACTGCAATAGCAGGCCAGCCCTAGGTGGGTCAGAGCTAGCCCTGACACCCTCCCGTTTGTTCCAAAAATGCTTGATCATAGCCCAAAAGACTAAAATGCTGATGGGAGCCTACTACAAAGATAGATTAATAGAACTCATCTGAATAAGACATATAGTAATGCCTGTTACGCACAGTCCCCCTCAGCACTGACACTTCAGGTCATAGTGAGCCACTACATTGAATACATCTTGACTTCCTCTTCACTCCCACATCTGAGCTGCAACTTTTTTCCCATTTCCAACGATTCCTTTTTTCTTCACCAGCCTCAGATGTCTGGCAGACATCACCAAGTATGGCTGCAGAGAGTGCACACAGACTCCCTTTGTCACCCTTCTCTCATGTTGTACATGATTAGTGTGACCCCATACTTCATGAGGTGAAGGTGGGGACTTATGACAAGAACATCCTGTTCCAGTCATGAGTGGGAGGCTAATTAGCATGTAGTTCCTTTGTGGGGCTTTCTAGAGTGCACGCATATACTGAGTAGTGAGCTATGGGGTCACCATGGCTTGAAATACTTGTTGACTTTCCTGGGGTCCAGCCCAGTGAACTGTATGGTAAATCATGAGCCTTTGGCTTTGGACTAATATCATACATATGTAAATAGGTATAAAAATGCGCCTTAAAAGTGTGTTTATGGCATACCTGTGCTAATACTTGCAGTGGTTTCAAAATAGGTAAAATGCATAAATTCTGAAATCTAAGTCTATGGGGGAGAGAGGTGTGACCCTCAACAGGTCACCAAAACTCATAAGTGGCCCACCAGCCCGAATAATTGCCCACCCCTGCTTTAGAACTAAAGTGTATGGCATTTAGGCCAACATAAAATGTATGGCACAAATTCAGTTTTAAGAATGGGTATAGGTCTGAGAATGATTTGCCTGTGTTGCTTTTTTAAAATCTGTTTTCTTTGGTCAAAATAGATGCAAGTAGCACTGGTCTGACCTAGAAATGTTTCGTTTAATTATATCAGTTAAGAAAAACCTGTGCAACAGACTGGGTGGATGCTTATTTTAATAGCAGCCTCTATCATTTTAGCCTGAGTCTATCAAAATATACATTTAATTAAATCATCGTAACTTGTGTGTGTGCATAGACAAGACTTATACTTTTATGTATAACATAAACTCACATTAACATGATATTTCTTGTCCTACAGAGACCAGACTTGTTATGCTATAATTCCTTTATATAATACAATGAAGAAGAAAGTATTGTCTGACTCTGATGAGGTAAGCCAACTGAATGCTACGTATATGTAAAAGTAATCTCAATGGTCTGGTGCTGTGCTTGCACTCATTTATGCAAGAAGAAGGAATTGAGTTTTAATCTCTTCCCACTTCTGTACTGCAAAGGCAGCATGTTTAGCCCATTGCAAGAGGGTAAGGGAATGTTTTACATCAATTAGCAGTATTCCTTTTAGCCAGTTGAGGAACACTGCTTGTAATTCCCCCTTGTATGGAGAGCTTTAGTGCTACTTAAATTTAAGTGGAACATGGACATTGTGCTAACCATTTGCAGAGCGGTGAATTTCACTCTATTTACAAACTCTTAAGTCCAAGCCTGCTAAAAAAAATATATCGATCTGTATATATGGCTATCATATTTTAGGAATTTGAGAGTTGGGGAAGAAAAGGTCACAAAAACAGGAAGATTCTTGGGACTATCATTCAGAGCACTGCAAAGAACTGAAAATATGAATGGTAGTTTATTAAGTAACTTTTTCAAAAGTGTTTTGTTAGATTTGTTATGCGACTCATATTTTCTTGCTCAAAGGAAGAAGAGAAAGATACAAATGTTCCAGGAACTTCCACTAGGAAAAGAAAGGTAATACTTGGTTGCACTTGCATCCATGATTTATAGTGTAACAGCTTTCAAAAATTATCCAAAACAGCTTAGAAATAGAAACCGTTTTAGGCTGGTATAATCCTGTCTTTGAAGATTGTGTGTTTTTGCTTGGAAATCAGTTTTTAACAGTAGGTATTTTTTTCTTTCATCTGTTATGCAATAGCATTTTTACCTGTTCCATTGTGTGTGGGATGGGGGTGAGTTAGGATTCACAATTCACTGTGCTTGCATGTAATAATTGTATTCTTTGATTTGTATTTTAAAAAATCGACTTGTGTAAACAAATCAGTATGGTCATTTCAGGATCATCAGCCCAAACGGAGGCTGCGCAATAGAGCTCAGTCATATGACGTTCAGGCATGGAAGAGACAATGCCAGGAGTTGCTGAATCTCATTTTTCAGTGCGAGGACTCTGAACCTTTTCGCCAACCAGTGGATCTCCTTGAATATCCAGTGAGTATTTTAATAATGGAAAAAAGCTGGTCAGTGTTTGTATATTTTGACTGATTTGGAGGAGAGGGGGCTTCTTTGGAGTTTCATATTTTTTCAACAATATTCATCGAGATTGTCTAAATAATTTGTCTAATAATAGTTCAGAACCTGTGCTCTTTTGAACTGAATGATATAAACTGATGCACAGTAACAGAAGATCAGTACTTGATTTTGCTTGTAGTTATATCTAGATTAGACTAAAACCAAAAATTAATTAGTATTTTTCCACATGATTACTCTGATTACAGGCCTGTTTGGTTATGAGAGTTAAGGTAGCTGTATACTTTCCATTGAGACCCTATTTCTAGTTCTTTATAAGTTAGATGACCTTGCTTTTAGGAGTGAGAATTTTCCAGATCAGGTTTCTTTTAGTATTGCATGTGCTTTTTCCTGTCTTCATGAAATGCCATCCAAATTTGTCCAAGTTTATATGTTCTGAAACCACGGCTTGCATACGTTCGGTAGAAATTTTAGAGCCTGGCAGCAGTATTCTATGAAGATACCATCTACAGTGAACATGCTCTGCTTAGAGCAGCGAGTATGTTTCATCTCATTATTTCAAGGCACTGGTTCTCAACCCTCTTAGATGTGAGGCAGACCTTTGTAACTTTTGTGAATTGACCAGCACCCCATTTCAAAAACTAATTTATTACGGTCCTTACCTGCTAAAAGAAGGGCTGGGAAGGAGGAGCAGCAGCTGGCAGAGAAGAGCCTGTACTGCAATAAGTTGGAGGGAGATGGAGGTGCAACAGAAGGGAAGAACCTGCATTATCCTTCTTATCTCCTCTCTCCCAGCAGCACCCTTTAAAGCCTCTTAGCAAAGAGCAGGACTTGTTATATATTTGTTCCTCTACCATTCTCGAAGCTACTGTATCTCGGACACTGGAACAAAGAGCCAGGGAGATGGTATCTTGTGCTATGACTGCTTCCAGTGCTGGAGTTCAATAAAGAGGTGTGAAGGAGAAATCGGGTGGCTTTACTTCAGTGTATTTGGGGAAAGTGTCAAGAGACAGGCACTGACTTAGAGTATGTGGAGGGAGAGGCACTCAACAGTCTATAATGGCTAAATTGTATGTTCCTCCGGACCCTAGAATTGGACCTGTTATTCCTGACTGCCATATTTTTCCTGTCAGCACGTAACTATAAAATCTGTTAGTGTCATGTTTCATTCCATTCTAATAGGGGCTACACAGAGGACAGGTTGCTACTACTGTCATGACACAATTGATTTCAAGTGGTAGAGCTCTTTTTGCTGTGGATTAAAAGGACCTAACTCTTCTGCTGATGTGTGTGAACAATGTGGGGAAAACAAAATATTGTTAGTCTGTTGTATGCTGTGTGCTAGCATCATCTTCTATATGATCCTAAGCTATTACTATATAATTTTATTTTGGAATTTTAGGCCTGTTACTCTCTTTTTTTTAAGCAGCTGTATTAAACTTAGCGTTGAGCTGTCGAAGGTGGGGCACTACCTTTATCTCTTCAGACTGAAATTTTATTAAAAATACAGACTTTCTACTGAAGTGGTTTATTTTTCAAATGGGTCTGAGTTTGTATTGGCTAACTTTAAAATGCTCAGGTTCTTAGTTTAACTCTGCCAGTGGTAGCCTGCCTCATGACTTGGAAAAAGCAGTATTTCTATAGAATAGTTATGGGAAGCTTTTTTTTTGTGGTCTTCTATCCAAACTTGAGAGAGAATTTTGATAAACCCTTTATAAGTGACAGATAATCATGTCTTGATGGGTGAGAAGTATTTGGACAAATAAAATTAATTTCAATTACATGTTGATTTGCCAATTTTTTTTAATAGGATTATAGAGACATTATTGACACACCAATGGATTTTGCTACAGTTAGAGAAACTCTGGAGGCTGGCAATTATGAGTCACCAATGGAATTATGTAAAGATGTGAGACTTATTTTCAGCAACTCCAAAGCTTACACGCCAAGCAAAAGATCAAGGGTATGGATTTATAGTTCACGCCACTAAAAAATTCTTTCTTTAATAGAGAATATGTAAACCTTAGACATAAACAAAGGAGAACTTATTTTTGTTTAAGATCAAATATCAAAACAACATTGGGCTATTTGGAAATATCAATAATTTAAATGCTTTGTATGCTCTTCCAACATGAATATTGTTTCTAATGACAAAACAAATTCCTTATGAATAAATGGAGACCTTTTTATTAAGAGTGGGCCACCCCTTGTGAACAGACCATCACAATGGGTAGCTGATCCCCAGTGGTTATTCCAATCATATGTGATCCATGCTAAGAGCTGCTCTCTCGCCTCCCTGTTATAGCCTATGTTCACCATTGCCAACAGAAACCGTAGTAAGCAAGGATTTGAAACAGCTAATTTGATAGTGATGGTAAGCACAGGTGGTGGCCTGCAGGGGTGGGGGGAGAATGGTGAGAGAGAAGGCCCTTTGCATGGAGCAGGAACAGCTGGAGCCTAGAGTGGCAGCCAGGATCAGTCAGCCAGTAGTAAAATGTGGGCTGGATTGGGTAGAAGAGGATCAGCCAGACGTTCTTAAGACACAGGCCTGATCCAGCCTACAGGCTGTTTTGAAGTTGTCTTCTGCAACTTTCTTGAATTTTAAATTGATACTTCTGAGGTGTAGTTTAAATAGATAACTTTTTGACAACAGAGTCGAAAAGTGTTGAAGGAGTGATTGGACAGATGGTAACAATAAATATTTTATGCAAAGTATAACTATTTGTGAGAGGATAATACTTGAGTCTCAAACTCCTCACTCTTAGAGTTCCATAAATCTCAGGATATTAAAATGGCTAGATTACAAAGGGATAATGGCGTTCTGTGATGTTTACTGGTTTGCACTGAGATTGAGGAGACTCTCAATTGTCCTTGCAAATCCTGTTATTTCTTTTCATCTGCCAGTTTATTTTGAAACAGTTGGCCACACATTATTAGCTTTTTTGTTAATTTCCTTTAGTTTTTGGGATTCTTTTCTGGTTTAAAGAGTCCTGTGGAAGTAATTGCTGCACATAAATGTATTACTGTTCCAGGGATAGTCTTTTCTTCTGGTACTAGAAGACAAGTGTAAATAACCAATAAGGAGTTCAGGTTGGTATGCTGTGTGTGGCTACTGATGCAAATGGTGAATGCACCATCAAGTTTTTACTTTGACTCTTGTCCCAGCATGTAGGCAACAAGGTTCTTAGGAGAGAACCTCAGTTAAAAGAACTGAGGTCAGCGTGATTGGTCTGTTTCAGTCAATATTGGGTAATCTGTTCAGCATTTGGAATGATTTTGAAATTGTTCTCTCTGCCCTTGCCAACACCAGGTGTCAGGACTTCTCAGACTTTGGGACTGGGATTCCTTTGTGTTCTCTTCTTCTCTGCTTCAGGTCTTCTCAGATTGGAAAGAGCACATGGTTGATGCTATCGTGGCTTAAGCCATGGACTCACCAATTGTGCAACTTAAATATCTTGCTTTGGAAACCATTTATTTTATCAGTCATATTAATTTGTATCTTCTAAAGGCACTGAAATCATGCTGAAACCAATACCTGTTTACAATTTGAACTTCTAATTGAAATGTAGATTTCTAGCTTCAGTGATTCTGAAGCTATCGGCAAAAATAATATTCTAGGTTCTTTAGAGAGCTCAATGGACTCTCTAAGTATATACACTGAAGTAGAAATGATCTTCAGTCTGGTTCTAGACATTCGTTGGTGTTGGTGTCAATATTCCTCATTTTGGCTTGCTTGTTCTTTTCTCTGAAAATAGGGTGACAGCTACTACTGTCTACCCCCCATGAGATCAAACTTAAGTTTTTTTCCATTTATATGGCACTTTCTTATGAGTAAAAAAAAATTTAAAAATGTTCAAGCGATTTAGATACTATCACATTTATTGCTGTTGTGTCTTAGTGCCAGACTACCAGATCCCTTAAATGAAGTGGCCCCACTGTTACACTCCAATCACTTGTCATCTTCCAAGGGGGGGTTTACCTCCTATTATATTAATTTAGCCAGTCCATTTGTCATTTTGTTTTTTTCCTAGAACTGTGGTGCACCTGTAATCCAGTTAATTGGATATGAGAAAAACTCATCCAGGCCCATTCAGCTGAGGGCAAAGCTTAAAAAAAATCTGAAGTTTATAGGTACATGGATAGTTGTCATCCGTTTAAGTAGCTAGCCTTATCTCCTTTTTGGAGATATCTCATCTTCTTTTTTTTTTTTTTTATCTTCTTTTTTGGAGATATCTCATCTTCTTCTTTCTGCCACTGTATTTGTCTTCACAGGATTATGGCCCACTTTTTCTATGAACTGCTTTGATGGTTCCAAAGCTAGACTCCCAAGAGTGCAGATTTGTGGACTCCTCTTGTAAATTTCCTTTCATTTATTTCATTTAGAAGCTGAAACATTTCTATATTAAAGTGTATGTCTTTCTATATAGATATAACTCTAGGTAGGTAATTAGGAAAACAGTGTTTCTGGAAAAAATGTAAACCTTAACAAACAAACAAAACAAACCCCTTTTTTGTCTTGTTCACTTATACCCTGCATTGGCTTTTTTTTAATAGATTTACAGCATGAGTTTGCGCCTTTCTGCTTTCTTTGAGGAACATATAAGTTCTATTTTATCAGATTATAAATCTGCTGTGCGTTTTCATAAAAGAAGTTCATTAAAGAAACGGAGGAAAAAAAGAAGCAGAAGCAGCTCCGTGTCCAGTAGCGTTGCATCAAGGTACATTCATTTCTGTGTGCTATGAAATGCTCTGTTTGAAATATAATAGTAGAACTTGGTGTGGTGTTCTTTAATACTCCTTCGCTATTCCCTATATTGCAGAATCATATATTTAACATGCAAGTTCCTATGATGTGGAAGATTTTTAAACTTTAACTAAAGCTAGTGTAAGTGCTTAAAATTCAGATAACTGCTAAATATGTACAGTAAACCAGCATTATTAGGATAGTGACAGCATCATGTTTTGTCATAACTACAGCATTTACAGTGATCCTTCACTAAAGATTCACTTTTCAGAGGTTCACAACTACATGAAATCCCACTGTAAATGTAATATATTTAACCTATTTCATACAGAAACAACTTTTGGTTTCCACAGTCTTAGACACTGCCTAACATATTGTTTCTTTTATTCCTTTAAAAGATTAACTGTAATCTCCAGGCTATAAATCTCACTTTTATTTACAGCCCTGAAAGGAAGAGAAGGTTTATAAAACCTCAGTTGAAGACAGAGGCCTTAGCTGCTCCTTCGTCTTCGGTACCTGCACGTTCAACAACACTGAGACACATTGCTGCTCAGATGAACGGAAAAGCGACTGAAATGTCTTCTCTAGTGCGGACTAGAAGCAATAGGGGGGTGCTAGATACTCCTGTTACAGAACAACCATCCACTTCTTCAGGAGGAAAGCCTTTAACTACAAAGCCTTTAATAACAAAACCCAATTCTGCGGTGTCAGGGAAATCAGGTAGGTGTTGTAAAGGCATTCATAATCTTTGCAAGCTTTTAAATTAAATGGTTTCTTGCTTTTTAGATATCTATGTTCTTGATTAAGAATGGGCCCCGTTTACTCAAGTTAGTAGATCTCAGAGGGAGCCTGAATGGCTCACAGGATTGGTAAGAGAACATGGAAACTTTTCTCTCTAGGTTACTAGTTCAAATACAGTTTAGGTCAGTATTGACTGAAAGTTACTGCATTGTCTGTTTTGCTTGGGGTACTTAACCCAAGCCCACAGGCCAAATCCAGCCCCCGGTGCTGGGTCATGCAGCCCACAAGTATGTGGGCATGCCAGGCTAGTGTCAGACCTGATGTTGGCATATGGGGCTGGGTGGAGGTGATGGCAGGGTTCTTATCCTGATGTAGGGCTCCATGCTACTCATGCAGCCTACAGGTCCAGAACATTAAGCACTAGTGGTTTAGCCAGATTAGATAGATTTATACAAATGCTATAAACTAAAATCTGCCATTTTGCTTACAAAGGGTTTGTGTTTTTTTAGTACTGGAGAATTCTGCCAAACATTCCAGGAGTCAAAATGTTCTGTCAAACGCTAGCCAATCTGGTTACAGTCATAACACTAGAAATAACTCCTCAAGAGAAAATGTGGAGAAAGATAAACAAGTCAAGCGAAAAGTGAAATCATCCACTGTTAATCAGGAAGGTAAGACATTTTTAAAAGAGTATTTGGCTATATTCCAGAAAGTGGTGATTTTAATTCCATTGTAGCTAGTTGAGTATACCATAACTGTTTTTAATAATTGCTATTATTCCTTATAATAGGAAGGGTAGCTACATGACTTAATTATGCCATTAATATCCTTTGATTTCATAGTTAATTTTTCTCGATTCTAAATACACCTACCAACAACGTAGTATTTATGTTGCAATTACTCTGTCATAAAATCAAATTTCTGTTTATATAAAATTAATTCTAATTACAAGTATGGGTTAATATGACTACAGTGTAATTCTTGTATACTGAAAAACTGTAATCTTATGTTTTAAACTAAGCAATGTCAAATGTCTTAACATATAAACATCAAGAGGGGAGCAAGCCTGTAATAATCACTTCTCAAGGAAAACATTTCGGTTTTATCTTTGGCTTAATTTTATTTAAAGTAGTTTTATGTTCCCTAATGAAATGGTAATATGTGTAGTATATTTCATTCGTATTCGAGACTTCCCGAGACAGTGTTACGAACTGCAGACTACAGGAAATATTGTTGTTCCACACCATTTAATCTGTTGTGAGGGAATAGCTGGGTTTTTTCCTTCCTGAGTATTTCTTCAGTTAAGTAAAAATGGTGTACTGCCACCTTACTATCAAGCTTCTAGCATTAGAAAGGGTAGGAAACATGAAACAATTTTACCCCAACTCTTTTGGAAAAAGTGTTGGGTTTTTTTTCCACATTGGAGTGACTCATTTCAGAGGGTTTGCTGCTTGCTTAGTTTCATGGGGCCTGTTGGCACCTAATTACTTTTCTTCTTTTGAGTCTTCTTTGGTACCAAGACTTCTGTAATTGTTGTAATTCTTTGGATTTCAAAATCTGCCTTGCCTCTGGGGTATGTGTTCATCGGAGGGACAAAGAACCTTTTGTTTAATGGAACCTAGTGCCCCAGACAAATACATTATTTGTAAATCTTCCAAAAAGCTAGTCACAAAAAAGTAACAACCCTCAAAACTAAATTTATTGAAGAAATCCACAAGAAGTGCAGTAGTCTTTGAAGTTCCTCTTCCTCCTTTGCTCTGAATAGAGAAGCTGCCTTGGGACTTAAGGTACCTTCAGGCATCGAGATCAGATCCTGTTCTACTGATTAGATATGTAAGTGGATTTCAACAAGTAAATGTAATCCTGTTCTACCCTGCTTAGGTGCATAAAATGTTAATGTATCTGCTTTTGTAACTCCATCATGTTATCCTTAAAAGTAAGCCATGAAAAGCAGAAAGCAGGAGTACGCGTCAGGTTTTTGTATTAACTATTTTTTGGGGAACTTGAGCTGAGTGGAATAAGATCATGTTTTTTAAGCCTCTAATAAATGAGAATAGGATATTGTCCCTTGACAAAACACCCAAAAGATTGTCTTTGTGGTGTTGCCTTTGCCATCTAGCCATACCCTGAACCCTCACAGTATTCTCTTCCAGTCAGTAATCCCTGGGGTCCAAGATAGCAAGAAGAACAAATATTTTTGTCACTGTTTAGCATCAGCCAAGAGGTCTAGAGCTACTTATCTGACTTCTCCAAACTCCTCAACTAAACTTGAGTCTTCAATGTCTTCTTTCTTGTCTCTTGACTCTTATCAGTCTTTGGCAATTGACACTTCCACTGCAGTGTTTATCATTGATATGGTCAGTCTGGGAATCTTTGGTACCACCATTTAAAAAAAAAATAAAACCAGCAGCTTTAATATACATCTGCTTCATTGCTGACATGCTCAATAAAGTGTTCATTGCCAGCAGCTTTATTTATCTTGTCTGCTGACCTGGTGGTTACCCCACTTAAATTCTAGACAGTTTATTTATTATCATCAATGTCTGGATTTCAAGCCTTCCCAGAGGTATGGGGTCAGGAAGGAATTTTACCCCACGGTCAGATTGGTACAAACTGTGGGGGGATTTGCCTTCTTCTGTAACAGGGGGTGTGGCCCTCTACAAGGATCTCTTGAGCATATATTGACAACATTTCACAGAAGCAGGATGTTGGCTGTCATTTCTCTGCTTCCTGTGGGAGGTTAGGGTATTTGGTCTTTGTTGATGGTAGTCTCATGTAGAGTTTAGTTGTATAGGATGTTTTGGATAGGGAAGATCCTGCCTTGGACAGGAGGTTGGACTAGATGATCTCTGGAGGTACCTTCTTTATGATGTGATTCTGTGATTTTCTAACACTGGAATTCAGGATAATGATTATGAAACAAAATGAAGATGAATCCATGTGTGAGCTTAATCCCTTTTGCGGAGGAAAGAGATGCAAAATCAGTTTAACTACTAACCAGGCAGCATGACTGACATGCTTGCAGAAGTTGCTCTACAGCAGGGGTGGGCAAAATACGGCCCATAACGCCATTCTACCTGGCCCATGGGGCCCCTAAAATTTTTAGAAAATTAAAATTTATCTGTCCTTGGTTCCTGTCAAAAATGACAGGAGTAAGGGGAGCAGTAGGACCCAGGGGAAGCCCCAGTGGGCTCTTGCAACAGCCTGCCCCCCCACCCGCCAGAAGCTCCAGTAAGGGTTTCTGACCTGGGACCATGTAGCTCCTCTGGCATGGGAACCTCAGGTAAGTGAGGGGGGGAAGGGCAGAGAAGGACTGCGGGCAGGGAAGGAGCTGGTGCTGAACGCAGGAAAAATCAGCCCCTCCCTTGCCCTGTGGCCCAGGCTCTGGCTCCCTGCTGTAGCTGCTCACAGCCTGCCCAGGGCTGTCCTGAGCAGGCACAGGCAGCCTCACGTGGGCTGCGAGTGGCTGTAGCGCGAGGCGCCGAGCACGGGGCAGGTGAGGGGCCGCTTTTCCCCGTGCTCAGCACCAGCTCCTTTCCTGCCAGCGAGCAGGGGTCGGGGCTGCACGCTGCCCCCCACCTGTACCGCAGGGTTGGGGGGAGGCACCGGGAGTGAGTGGGTGCAGGAGTCAGTGGGAGTGTGGGTCCTGCACCGATATCCCAGGGTCAGCACCGGCGGGACCCAGAGCAGGGCAGCAGGAGTAGAGAGTCCTGGCCAGTGGGGGTTCTATGGAGCCGGGCCAGCTCCCTCCTCTCCCTGCTGGTGCAGCTCAGCCCGGCTCCACAGACCCCTGCCAGCCTGTGCCCTGCTCTGGGCCCCACCAGCATTGGTCCCAAGACGGTGACCAGGGGCCAGGATCAAGGGGTGGGGGCTACCCATGCAGCCCTGGACAGCTTGCCAGAACTGGGTAAGCAGTCCTCCGCCCAAAATAATTGCCCGCCTTTTCTCTACAGATGCTGAAATTTTTGCCATATAGTACTGGCTGTCATAAGACCTAACAAAGTGTTGTTTTATCCAGTTCTCTGCCCAGTAATTCTCATGGCAGATGAATCGAAGTAAGTCTAGAGTGTACATCTAGACAACCTCCAAATGAAAAATTTTGGTCAAGGAAGGGATGTTTAGATATATATACTATGTATGTCTTGGAGCAGTTGGTTCAGAGTGAAGCATTACTGCCTTTTTAGCAAGGCACTACCATACAGATACTGATAAACAGCACTATAGCGTTACATTACATTACATTACATTACATAAGCAAGCATGTGAGAGTCTTCCTTTTTTTTCCCCAGTTGGTCCCTTCTGACCCTAATTTTCTATGATACCTGACAAATGCATATGATTGATTATAGGGTCAGACGGGACCTCAAGGGGAGTAGCTTCTACTATACTGATTTACTGGACTCAATAGAAGCATTTTTTATTGTGGACTATTCAAAGGTATCTGTAACCATTTGGAGTTTTCTGTTCCTACTATTTTGGATTATCTTCTCCTTAAAATAATAGATTTCTTTAAAGCATGTTTGTTTACAGCAATACTCTTGTCTACATAAATCCCACAGCACATCCTTTTTTAAGTGCTATGGATTCCTGTTATAACCTGGAGTCTGTCTTTGGGAGAGATCTGAGTGGTGGTTGGCTCTCCTCTGCCTTTACAGTTCTTGCTGGGAACAGAAGTATGTCTAGGGTGCTTGTGTGGTCCCAAGAGATGCTGTTAGCCAGAGAAATCTATGGCCACGTGCTCAAGGTGCAGTACAGGAGGCTCCATGTGTATCAAAACAACCAGATGATCAGGGTTATAGAGCATTTTTATATAAGGAGAGATTAAGTAGGCTAAGACAACTGAGGTAGAGACAGGACAGAGGTCTTTAAAACTGAATAGTTTGGAAACAGTAAGTAGGGATTTTCTATTCTTTTCTATTCTTTGTGATTTGTCACAGTACTGAAACTTGGAGATGAAATTAAATTACTAGGTAACAGGTTTAAAATAAAGAAAGGGAAAGAAAAATTCTTCTTTTCACATAACATTGAATTAAAATACAGAATTCTTGCTACTGAATGTCATGAGGATTAATAATTTTGCCAGCTTCAAAAGGGTATGGGGCACGTTCATGGAAGACAGGTCCATCAGTAGGTGTTGAACATGAGAGAGAAGGGCGCCAGACTCAGAATTTACTAGGGCTTTGAATGTTGCATGCTGTAGTGGAAAGGAGGCAAATTTGGTCACTTTTCTATGATTTTAAGCAGGGTATAAGCAAATAGGGTTGGAAGGGACCTCAGGAGATCATCTAATCCAGGGGTGCTAAACCCCCAGGACATTGGCCAGATTTGGTCCATGGAGCCATGTCATTAATATTGCCATCACTCACCTGTTGCCAAATTTCCAAAGCCCATGTAGCTGGATGAGGCACATGGACTGGATTCAGCTTGTGCACAAAATGCCACTACTCATCCAGCAAAAATATTGGGCACCACTGATCTAATCCAACAACGTGCTCAAGGCAGGATCATCCCTGTCTAAACTTACCTTAGACAAGTGTTCATCTAGCCTGTTCTAAACAAAACTGCATGAAATCTCTCTTTCAACTAGTAGGCACAATGCCCAAACACCCTAATTTGCCAGAGGTAAAGCAGGGGAAAAGGGCCCTATTGACTTCCTGCCATTGCAAGGACAGGAAGTAGATAAAATACACTTGAGAAATCTAGTTAAGAGGACTGTTCCCCCCACTGCAGAGCAGCCCCCACAGTCCATGCCAATTGGACTGTGAAGTAAAATTTTTTGCTCATATCAAATGTGGTGATCAGTCAGACCCTGAGCAGAATAGCAAATTGTGTAGCAAGGAACCTCTGGGCTTAAATTCCAGCTGGAGCATTGGCAGACCCAGTCAAAATCCTCAGCCTTGGTTGTAGCCAACCACCTAACAGCCTAACACCTGTAACAACAGGAAGAGAAAAACTTCTTTCTGGCCCCATGTGATCACCAGCAAAGCCAAAAGCATTGGAAAACAGAATACCTCCATTCTACATAGCAACCTCTGGTGACCACAAACACAGCTCCACACATCGTACATACTGATTGCAGAGCCAGAACTCCCCATTCTATCATCCTCTTTCCTCCTTAAATTTGCCCCATCTCTTCAATTCTGTTTTATAAGTAAGCTGATTAAAGAGCTCTGTGTCATTCTTCTGATAAGCACAGTCCTCTTCCATTTCCACCTACCCTAGGCTGCAGAGCTCTTCTCATGGTCTCCCAAATGATGTGTGTGGGGTCTCCTGGGCTTTCAATTATTTCTCTTCACAGCCTGTTCCAGATATTGCTGCTGTTGAATCATCTCTGACCCATTCTTATCTAGCCTCACTGGCTGTGTCTGGAACCTGAGGCTGCCCCGTGATGGATCCTGTCATGCAGCTGAATGTTGGAATCTTGTTATGGGCCGGCCCTGATGTTCCACATTTAAGGCGCAAGCAAGCCACAAAGATGTTATAAATTATATGTGGAATATCTTTGTGCCTCATTTGCTATATTATCACATCATAAATTGGTTTTAATGTGGCAAGGTTATAGTATATGGCATGATTAGTATTAATCATGTCATATAACTAGGGATCTACTTGATTCATGCCCAAAGGAGTTTTCTTGGCTTCATTGCAGCAGAAAGCTGATTTCATGGGCATTTCCCAGCAGCCCCACCCCTCACCACTAATTGGCGGAGAGGTCCTGTGTGGGAAGGAGAGATGAGGGGGCAGCTGAGTGCTTGGCTGCCCTCCGTGTGGCTCTGTCCCTTGCTGCTGATTAGCAGCGGCGCTGGGGGGGGGGTGCTTGCGATCTTGGCTGCTGGCTGCCCTTTCTGCCATCCTGCCAGCTGGGGCTTTCCCCTGCCGGGCAGGCTGCAAAGCAGTGAAGACTACTGGCTTCCACTGAGGAGTCAGCATTTGTTTTTTATTTTTTTCTTTTCAAGTTAGTTTTGCAGATGGTGTGGATTTTGTGGTTTCCCCAAAATCACAAGTTAAATAGGGCCCTACCTATAAGTAACGTTTCATAGATTTCATAGACATTAGGGCTGGAAGGGACCTCGGAAGATCATCGAGTCCAGCCCCCTGGCCAAAGGGCATGAAGTCAGCTGGGGTCATAGGATCCCAGCAAGATAAGCATCCAGTTTGACAGGGTCCTTGCTTTCCCTCTAGAAGTTTGCTATATAACCCAGTTTGAGAAACACACCACTTAAGTACTGAATTCCACAGCATTTCTACCCCACCGCTGGGTTTTGGTTACATGCTTAGGCCTTAACATGTTATGGCACTTATTGTTTGTCCTCTTGAGAATTATTGTAAAAATGGGGAATAGAATAGTTTGATTAGGAACTATTGTGCAGATGAAGAATGTACATGCAAGCCTGTTACTTAAATATTGTTTATGTTGTCATTCCTTTACAGCAAACTGCAAAAATAATGCTTTGGCATCAGGAAGCATTCAGGTAAATGGACATGGAAGTCAGCCTTCAAAACCTCCAGTTAAGAGAGGTCCTGGACGGAAACCGAAAGCAGAGACTAATACCAGTAGCTGTGAAGTGGTGCACAAGAAAAGAGGCAGGAAACCAAAAAAGCTACAAATTGTTGACCAGAAGAATGCAGAGCAGAATACAATCCAGACCACAAGAGATGCAACAGAAGAAGCATCAGCTTCTAACGCATGCAATTCTCTTTCTGAAAATAATGTGAAGGAAGACTTGTTACAAAAAAAAGGCCGTGGGGGTAGAAAGCCAAAAAGAAAGATGAAGTTGCATCAACCAGACTCAGATCTTTTAGTTCCTGCAAATGTTAAGATGCAGACAAGAAGCAGGAGGAAAAAGACAGATGAACCTGTAGAGGAAGAACGGTCTGAGGAACTTAAAGATTCTGAACCCCACATGAGAACTAGAAACCAGGGTAGGAGGACAGCCTTTTACAATGAAGATGACTCTGAGGAAGAGCAACGACAGCTATTGTTTGAAGACACCTCTTTAACTTTTGGAACATCTAGCAGAGGCAGAGTCCGAAAGTTGACTGAAAAAGCAAAGGCCAACTTGATTGGTTGGTAATTTTTACCAGACCCTTTACTTTAGAGTGCTGTAAAGCAGGTACAGTTAAGGAACGAGCAGAACAAAGACTTCTGCTTCCCTGCTGCTATTATGGAATAGAAGAATATGTTCTGATTTGAAAAAATTAGCAAAAAAATAAACTGAAAGAACACTTCTTTGAAAGAAATATATATTTTAAACTTTTGCTATTTATTGCCCTCCAAATAATAGGTTATGCATTTCAACAGTTATTTTGTTCATGGCTAAAAATAATTGAAGATCTATAAATAAGCAATTTCTGACTGACTTACAGAAATGAGTTGCTGTAATCTTGAGCACTGCATAATATCTCTGTGTAATTTAAAAAAGTGATAAAACTTTTAATGCCACAAACTGATAACAGAATTCTATTTTTGACCAAGCAAGGTACATTTTTATTGATTGTAGAAGTCATGTCTCCCAGGAAGGCAGATGTTGCTAAAGAGTGGCAGTAAATTAAGATTTATATTTCAATTAAAGACAACTCCAAAAATACCAAACTTTGCTAATCTGAAAATGCTTAATTTCAGTAGTGATGGAACATTCAGCTGCAAAAGAAGCATAGCGTGGGCTGTTGTTTATCCAAGTTCTGCCAAACAGAGAGAAAATGTATCACAATATATATATATATCCACATTGGAAAAAGTTTGACTAATATGTCTAATTTTTCAGACCTTGATTCTTGTATCAATCACTAAATCTCTGTTTATTGTGCCAAAGACTGAAAATCAGTGCAGTGGAAAGCCTTTTCTCTCTCTTTCTCTGTCTCCCCCCCCCCCCCTTTTTTTTTTTTTTTTTGTGTCAGTACCGCATACAGTTTTCAGTTATAAGGACTGTGTATTGTTCTAAATAGCAAGTTGTTATAAATTGTTCTGAGATGTATTCTTTTTTGGTACTTATACTAGTAAACAATAATGCACTGGTGGGGTTCTTTGACAGAGATGTTTTAGACAAAATTTATAATTGGTTAAAGGATTCCAAGAAATTACAGGAAAACTATGGGATTATGATGTTTACTTTCTGATCCAGATTATTTCTACAACTTTAGACATGTTTAATAGGCTAAAAATGACGCAAAGAAGTGTGTGCATGTGTTTGTGTATGGATATATACACAAGCACGTGCATAGACGATATTACCCAGGAATAAATTCTTTTTTTCAGGATTTTTTAGATAGCACGAGAATTAAAAAAAAAAAAATTTTAAACTCATACTTTATAGTTTAATTTTAAGGAAAAAGATTGGTTATTTTCAATTATTAAAGGTTAAAAAGGCCAAATCACTTTTTATGCAATCATGTTTTATACAGTGGTCTCATTGCACATTGTGTTTTTTCTGCACTTTTTACGGTATACTTATCACGCTGACATAAGTCAATATACACCCTAAAGAAAAATTCCATTTAATGATTGTGCCTTGTATTCTATTATTTCTTGCATCCTTAGTAAAATTAAGTTGTCTATTGTAAATGATAACTATATGACTTAGGGGAATGTATTACTATATGTACTGCTTTGGAAAAGAAAAGCAGTTATTTATTTGTTTATGGTACATTTAGTTATTTTATACCTTATAAACAAACTTTAATACCATTTTCTATTGCTTAAAAAGTATTGTCCAGTTTTAAAAAAAAGTATAAAGTTAGTAATATTTTCTGAGATCTGGTATGGTACAAAAATGCAACCAAAACTTTCAGATGACACATTATTTTGGAATTTTGGGGTAGTGTGAAAGAATTACGTTGTCTGGATTTGGAGAAGAATAAAAGTTTAAAAAAAAAAAAAAGCATAAAATTAGAACCCAGTCCTGAAAAACCTTACTTTTACAAGAATTCTTCATTTTTAAGCCAAGTCTAATAATTTTTAATGCAACTGCCGAAGGAAGGGTTTGCAGAATTAGAACTTTATATTTGCACAGATTACCTTTACTTATTCTGGGCCAAATCCTGTGCTCTTTATTTTGTGTTACAACAAAGTCATCTTAAGAAATGTCTAAGCAAGCAGATTTATATTTGGCACCAAGAAGAGAACGTGCTTATCATCTATTTACCTATAATGAATAAAAAAATTGATAACCTATATATTTGGCATTCTTAGAATAGGTTTATATACTTATCTGCATTACACATCTTTATATGAAATTAAGCAAACTATTTTCCAGATTCTGACTCTTTGACTTTGATTCTGAAGTTAGGGAACAGGGTTTTAGTTTGATATTCATTCATATGTATATTTATTTTTTTCTAACAGATTTTTTTTTCTTTTCAGTTAAAATACAGTAGTTAAATATATGATATGGGGGAAAAACTATGGTTGTATAGTTAAAAATGCAGTTTTTACAGTTTGTAACATTCTTTTTAGTTTTTTAAATGTAACAGTTAATATTAAGCAGCTCACTGCTGATGAAGGCAATCAGTTTCAACTGTGTAATTTCCTGATGTTATCTGCATTGTAATATAAAAATTAGAGTATATCTAAAATTCAGCTTCTGTATTTACTCCATTTGTAATAATAATCTAAGGGGCATGTTTATGTAGATATTTATACACAGAAAATACCTGTATGTAAATTTTGGAGAATGGAATAACAAGTATTCCTATGACATTGTGGGGAAACTATACATCTTAAAAAGGGTAAGAATAGAAGGCCTTATCTGCAGAACATAGATATTGTTCCCCTTCCACAAATACTTGTGACCTTAGCCTATATTTTTTTTAAAGTTCACCTCTAGAAACATTGACTTTCTTCTTTTAAAATAAAATTAGTGCTTTGGATCGGTTTTTTATAAGAGCAACACTAAAATGTATTAGAAGTAATAACAGATTTATTTAAAAATATATTTTTATAATTTAGTTTCTCTAGGTTGCAAAAGTTTTATTTATGGAACATCAGCATCTTACTGTTTGTCCTTTTAGTTTGGAAGAATGTATTATTTGAAATATTTGCATAATACTGTATCAACACAGAAAAAGAGCTTTTGATAACTAAGTCTTAAGATTTTAAATTTGAGCAATAAATTGTAGTTCAACCTTTTGAAAGAATTTAAAATATGTAGTTACATGCATGTTATGAATAATGCCATCTCAAGTACATAACATATAATCCACAAATGGGATATTGAAATTACAGCTGGTGTTTGTTTCACATGCATTGTAAATATTATTACATAGATGTTTTATTCATATACAATCAAACTATAATCTTACAAACCTGTCAGCAATGAACACTGCTTCATCCATTCATTCAAATACATTGATATTTGACTTTTGATATGGGAATATTCAACTGTTTTCTGTGCTGGTGGCCATTAAAGTCAATATTTATTCCACTGTGGGTAGGTATCTAATATCAGTGCATTCTCTACAGAGGAGAAAACTGCCGTTTCCCAGATAACATTATATTCTAAATGTTTACTTTAATGGCAATCATTGTACCTATGCCAACATACTGAGCAAATGTGTACCCAGTCTCCTTTCCATTGCTACTTTGCTATCCAGGAATTGAACTTGAGGAACTTCACCACAATATTGTTCAGTATTGTGTCAATATTGACCTAAGGTTTTTTGTGCTTTAACCAGTGACCATAACTTGACAGAAAATGTCTTCCTCTTGTGATTAGACTGCTTTGATATATATTTGCATACATATATTTGTACAGATCGTTCAGTTTGTACATGTGTGATCAGTTTGTTGTTAGAGTTGTAAGATTGAGTTGGTTGAATTTAGTATTACAATTAATTAATAGAAGTAAAAACATTCATTTGGTAAAGAATCCTCATGCAGCATGTAGGATGTATTAGATCTATACAAATAAAAAAAATAGTGTAGCAGACAGCTTATGCACTGTATTGCTGTACATGTATGTTTCTAGTACCAACTCTCACTTCCTGTTTCTGAGGCTTTTGCCATCTATAAAACTACTATGTAAGCTAAAACAGTACATTCATTTAGTAGGCTTGCTGCAGTTATATTTAAATCTCTTGCTCACATTTACTTTAAGCATTGATACAGGATACAGTAAACACTTTAGTACTTGCTTAAAGCTAAGCACGTGTTATACTGTTTGCTGAATCACACTTAATGGGATAGAATCCTTAGGATTCGTATATGGTAGATAGTCTTAGCCCATCCTTATTAAATCTGTGAGCTTATTTTAAGCATGAATGAAGCTAATATAGTTCAACATATTACTGGTCAAACAATATAGGACCATATCCTAGTCAGACCATGTTTAAAACTGTTTTAGCTGAGAGTACAAAAGAGGTTTAAGTACAATACTCTAACACTGGTGAAAGCCCAGAAAGAGGCCCTCCAACCTCATCTGGAAAAAACAAAAGCTCATTTTCTCTGTTACTTTTTACTACCTAATAAGGCAAAAACAATGTGTAAAATTATTTTATAAAATATTTTTGTCTACTTTCCCTAAAGTTCTTCTAAATAAACAGTTTCAAAGGGGACCTAAATATCAACAGATAAAAGGGCTGTTAGTTTTCTGCTGTAAATTGTTGTATATAAATGTGTTTTGTTTCTATGCAGAAGAAATAGCATGTTAAATTTCATATACTTTGGCCAAGTCTGAAATTATTTCTAACATGACAAGCCTGGTATTGACACTTTATATAATTTCAGATCTTTTAAAATAAGGAACACAGATCTGGTGACACTTTCTGTGTTTGGGGAGGAAAATCAGGTAGCTTTTAAACTGAAGTTAACCTCTAGGTTCTTGTGTTTATGGTAATTGTAGTGTAGGGGCCATTTTTGCTGTTTAATCTTGCACTGTATTTAAGGGAAAAACACTCCAGTTCAGGAAGGTTAGATTTTCTTAAAAAGGATACCAGACAAGAAGAATAAGCTTTTGTTTTGAAGGCTACACAGCATCAAGGCACCCCAGAGAGAATGTATTTTGCAATAAAATCAAGGTAAATAAACACAACTTCCAGGAGCTAGCTTTGATTGATTGTTTGGAAGAAATTATCCTCTGTGGGCCTTGAGGGTAGTAATGGCAAGAGTAGATCTTTGGAACTCCTTTTAATGCAGATAAATACATCAGGAAATTCACTTAATATGGTGTAAACAGTACAGTGTAGGGTAGTATTATACTATGAATTTCTGTCCTTAAGGCAAAGAATTAGCTCATACAAATTGGGAGTAGAAGAGAATGTTAAATTTCAGCACCTACTTTGTACACATGCATATAAGGCATACACACATAATTTTGAACTTACAATTGTGCATGTTGATTTACAGAAATAATGATGAGACAGATTGCAAAGTTACATTTTTGGACCATATTAGAACTGCAAAACAATGACAGGCAATTTGTTAAAGATCTTGAGTGAATTATTTAAATCCTGTCATGTAATGTTTAGACATGTAGAATGTAGCTGAACTTTAAGGAAGTGATCTAGAAGGGTTAATTTTTGAAACTGACACATTTTCAGATTAAAATAATGCTTATTTTGTACAGAATGATGTAAAACACAAAAATCTGTTGTATGTAATGAGAAACAAACCGTTTGAAAACTATAATTCTTTAGCTTTATCAAGGCTTTTTTTTCTTCCAGAAATCTGGATTATCATGTTATAACCTGCGGTATCTCACCAGGATAACAGTGCCCTTTCTTTTTGTACATATTGATTGGGAATTTCTTTACTGTTACGTGGACACTTTCTATGTTAGTTTTGATGCATAATACTTTGAATCCTTTTATACAAACTAGAATGTATGTGTAAGAATTACTGTCACTGCAATGTAGTAACTACAAACTTATTTTTAAATAAATAGAAAACATGTTTTTCTAATCTCCCTACAGTGTGATTTATTTTAATTTTTTTGATTCTACCTAATGGTCTGTTGACACCTGTATCAATGGGGAAATTGCATTGAGTCCGTTAGTTTCAGGAAAGTCTTAAATCAACTTTATTTGACTTTGTGGATGTTTTTTCCAAGAGGATGCTATTAAAAGTGCTATTATCAGTTGATCATGCAGCATTTTATCTCTGAAGTGATTAAATTATACCATCTTTCATGACGAGTTTGGCATTCAATCTTGTGAATCCAGCTGACTGCAAAGACACTGATGTTTGCTGATACTGTGGTCATCCTGCTGCCAGCTTCATTAGCTCACTCCTATGCAGACTCTGAGAAGTTCTATAGTTTAAAGGTTCTGGGAAAGTACTCCCAGGGTCACATTTGTATTCCAAAGAGTAGTCATACTAGTCTAATCTGTTTTTAGCAGGAATATGTCCAAGATCCTTGGAAACCTCAGCTTCTCAAGAATTACAGTTTTTGGAAAAGTTCCTGATGACTAAAAAGATGCATCAAGATAGATGCCTCCACACCCCTATGTATAGAGAGAAGTAGCTTTTGTGATTTTGTTAGGTGCAAAAAGAGGTTACAAAAAAAGACTTAATAGAGACAACAGTTTGAAAATCTAATTCTTTTATTCCTTGAATTGCATTACCTGCATATTTCTCTTTTATGGTTGTAAAAAATGTTTGTTTATATTTCAAATACAGTACCCTGTGGATTATTTTTTTTCCCTCCTGCTCACTGCTTTTCTTTCCCTTTGTTTCACCCTTTATAGGAAGCTATATCCTTTTTTCCCTCTACATTTACTCACCTGATATAGCAGATAAACCACTGAAATACCGACCCTTATAGCCACAATAAAAGCAAATGTCATTGTTAAACTATGTTGTGAAGGTGAAATTTTCTTCCTTGATTTACACTGATAATTTTGTCATACTAAAACATTTCTAAGATGTTACTGCATCCTGTGGCTGCAGAGATTCATGACAAGTTCCATTGCAAGAGAATGTCTTTTTTTTTTTTTAAATGCTTATTTCAGTCAGTATGCTATACTTGGGGGAGCAAGGTGGGAAGGAGATTGTATTGCAGTGTATGCATGAGTTTTAATGGATATGAAATCCCTGCTGATGTTAT
Organism: Alligator sinensis; assembly: GCF_000455745.1. Classification (NCBI taxonomy): domain Eukaryota; kingdom Metazoa; phylum Chordata; order Crocodylia; family Alligatoridae; genus Alligator; species Alligator sinensis. Next base: position 319,132 of record NW_005842681.1, on the reverse strand, counting down.
CAAGGAGAAGATTTCCCCAAAATTGATGTTTGTACTCAAAGTTTGTTAAAGAAACTTCCATATGTTTGTGGGGGTAGGGAGGAAGGGGAGGCAGGACAGAGACAAGGAGGATGGAAACTAAGAATTGTTTCCACAATCTAGCAGATAGTAATTAAAGGGTTTGTGTACTTACAACACTATTTTCTTTAAATTCCTAAGAATTTTTAGGAACAGTGAAGAAAAAACATTAAAAAAAGCAGACATATGTAAATATATCTGGATATCCACTGTGGTCACTTGGAACTGCAAACACAGTAAGTATTTCAGAAATTTGGCCCCCTCTTGCCTAGTAAAAGTATTGCCTTTCAAAATTTTCTGGTACTTGGTTCTACATGGTAAATACGTTTGGAGGGGTTTTTCCTCCTCTGGGGTAACTCTTCTCAGTTTTGGGTTTGTTTTTTTTAATTACCTCATTGAAATATTTTTCATCTTTTAAAATGTAATAGGAACGTTTTAGGCTTACTATTTTAGCATGTTTTAAGCCACTTCACATTGGCTTTTTCTACTACATAATCATTTAAATTTTAGATAATAAAATATATAATCTAGTTCCACAATTGTATCATGTATTGTAAATTTATTGCATTCGTAATCCATCCCTTAGTTTGCCAAGTTCATGATGCTTAAAGTATACTTATAATTTAATTCCCCAGTATATTTGGGTTTGGTGACAATTTTGTTCTTTGGTTATTAAAAAATAAACCAAACTTCCATAGTGTCTAACAAGTAGTAAATTTATTTATATTTACATGCATATCTTGCCCTATCCGAAAGACTCAGCAGCTTTTTGTGGCAGGGAAATATTAGTGACTTCTTCATTAGAAGCCAGTTTGTGGCATCCTAATTTATTATAGTGGTAGGGGACTGAGTGGAAGATGGGTGTATGCTTGCTTTTGGGGTATCTGCTTTGGACCTTTTCCTCTAACTGACTATACTTTTGGGCCGGGTCTAAGGAAAAGAAAATAAATTTGATCTGGTATTATTGGGCATTGTGAAATGTGGTCTCTGATTGCAAAAACACGTAGGCAGGAACTGGAGAGGGAGTTTACGTACCTCAAATCATAAAGCTTCTTAAGAGAGATGTAAGGTAAGTGTCTGGGCTGGTATCCTTGCTGTTGGTGGTCTCCAAGTTAAATGTTTAAAATTTTTAATATACATTTGTATCCCAAAATCTATTTGTGCTGCTTCAGAGGAAAAAAAACATTTTGCACAACTAATCCTGTAATCACAGCTAAAATATACAGGAAAGAACGCCATTTGCTGTTTCCAGGGAAATGGGTTAAATTGACAAAAGGGCCATACCTTTAAAAATCAGTTTGTCTGAAGCATGAGTGAAAATAAAGCAAGTGTCCAGTGGAACCTTTTTGTTCAGAAAACTAAAAGTGTGACAGATAATTAGTATGTGCTATTGTGTTTGCCTTGCATTTTGATAATATGCTAAATTAATTCTACTGCTAAACTTGAAGACTTTATAAAGTGCTTGTTTATTTTTGCGGTGTTTTACAAATTTATGTATGGCTGGATAGATCAGGAAGCCAGGAATCCAAGGTTCTGTGCTTGACTTTTCACTGACTTATTTTTATCCATCTGTCAAACAGACTTAACGTTGCTCACTTCAGAGTGTAAGGTTGTGCTGTGAATTTATAGTCTGTAATATTTTGAAATTTTTAGATAACACCAGAAAGAAAGCAAGGATGCAGGATTTTAGACTGCACCTACTTAATGTAGTCACAACCAGACAAGCTGCCTTCAGTTCTCTTCCTCAGTCGGAAGCAAGGAGGAAGAATGGAAACCAACGTTGTTTTGTCACCTTGGTGCCACCATAAATACTTTTATGGCGGCACAAAGCGACAGCAAATGGACATCCATATCTTTTGCTGCATTATAATGGGTTACAACCTCTATGACTTGGCAGCTTGAACAATTTGCTCCCCTCAGCTTTTCTGTCTTATCTCCTAGCTGCTTCTGCCTACCCCTTCAAGTAATGTAATTCTTGCTTCTCAGAGGTCTAATGCTGGGAAAGTCCTAGTTTTCAGTTTAGCTTTCTACAAGGAGATGGTTCAGTCTTCACACTAGCCAGTCCAGTTTTTTTAGCAGCCAACATTTCCAGACTCAAGATGTGTCAAGAATTGAGACTTCCCCCAGCTTGCAGGGTTGGTTTCTTCTGCACCTGCAGCAGTGTTCTCTTTTCTAATTGGTCTCATTTGACTGGCTCCCAAAATATTTGTCAGTAGTGAAAGGACTTTTAAATGCTCATTTGTTATTATCATAGTTATTGATGCAGGAATAAGAAACAAATCAAAAGGAAATGTTCCATTTTATTAGACTAAAGGCAATAACCTGAGATTTTTGTTGTTCAAAGAAGTTGTCTTAACATTAAAAAGTTCCTAGCGATTAAGATCTGACTGACTTCCAGTGGGGCTGGTGCAGGCACCTACCCTGGAGATTTTCAAAAGGAGACTGGATGCACACCTTGCTGGGTTATTTGACCCCAGCAGTCTTTCCTGCCCAGAACAGGGAGGGGCTGAGCCTGATCATCTCACGAGGTCCCTTCCAGCCCTAAACTTCTGAATCTGTGACTATTTCTCAGTACCTTCAAACCTCACCAGGCAATGGAAAATGAGGTACAGGAACAGATGTTTACTATCTCTTCTCCAACCATCCTAACAGTGTTGTGAGGAACAACAGTATCCTAGTCCATCAGGAAGAAAGAACAAAATAGAAGGGGTGAATTGTTGCCACGTAAAAAGGCAGAAGCACATGCTTCATTGTATATAACAAAACACAGTATACATAAAAGCTTCACATTTTCTCTGTCAAAAAGAATGGAGGGGTAGGCAAAGCATGTTGGTTACTGTAGCTCTGAGGTCTGACCACAATCCTTTCTGAACATTGAGAGGAATATTGAACACTGAACCCTCCAAAATGTAAAGGATGATTTAAAAATATAATTCTAGCCATTTAAAGAGATGCTGTATTAATTTTAATATCTCAATTCTTAAAATTTCTTTTTCACTTTTAAGATAAGGTATGTATAGTCAAATAAACTCAACCCTCTGTGACACCTGTAGCCAACTCATCTCTCTTCTGTTGGTCTTTCCCTTTTGTTATCCCTTCATTTGGATTATAGAAGCAAAGGCTTACCTCATTTTGTATCCAGAATACATCACACACTTGGGGGAGTTGCTATCAATCCCCTTTATAAAGAAATGTAGATGGGAGTCTAAATCCTTAGTTGTTTCTATACAAGGCTCCGGAAGGGCAAAAATGCTACGTGGGAAGATCAAGATTGCTGACTAGTCAACTTTCTAGTTCAGTAAACCATCTGTGATAGTAGCCAAAAACAGATGTTTTAGAAGAGACAAAGAACTTTAGAGAATTCCATGCATCTGAAGTACTCTTGCCTACAAAAGTTTGTCTCTGTCTAAACCAGTACATTATTAAGATGTCACTGGCCAGCCTTATATCACCATTACTGTGTTTTATATCAGTAGGTAGGATGGTAATCTACCTTCCCCTTCTACAGTTCATCATCTGCATAAACATACCTGCAGTACACTTGGGCTGACAACCTCATGAAGTCATAACTCTACAGTATGAGTGGGAAATCAAGGACTCTTGTCCTACAAGCCTATCTTTTCAGAGAGGAATTGCGCAAGGACAGACTTCTTTGTGAGCAAGGTCGATGAAGCCCCTGGCAGGTGTTTAATTCATGATATAATGAGTATGTTAAGCATTGCCACCACACAGGGTGTGCACAGGTATGCTTAGGCCTCACAGGCTGTGCTTGGGCAACAGGCAAGGGAGGGGGCCCCCCCTGCGAGCGCTGGCCAGAGAGTGGGAGCACCGGATGAAGCACTGCAGCCACTTCCCTGTCGGTGTAATCAACTGTGGTACACCACCTTCCTTCCCCCCCGGCAAGATTCCCCCAGTCGCTGACTGGTCGCTGGTGGGGGGCATGTGTCCCCCTTGACTAAGGTGGCACCTGTTGTCCCATGGTGTCAAGGATACCATCATTTATAACAAGCCACACGTTCAGCCAATTTATGGCACAATAAAATGGCAGACCAGCTACAAAGGTTTTTCACATTTAATCTTTGTGTTTGGTTTGTATGATACTTTAAATTGAATGTGCAGCATGTGTTCCACACCAGGGGTTGCCCATGCTCCAGTGTCTGGGGGACGGCCCCTTCACCCCACTGCAGCCTTCCCCCCTGCCCAATCCTTGAAAGTAGCCCCAAGTTTTGGGTCCAGTGGGCATCCCCCCATGCCAGCACATTTCCTGCCTTGCTTTCCAGCCACATGTGCAGGGCCACAGAGCAATTGTTTTATTAGCGCCATTTTAGTATGACTGGTAGTCATTTTATCCTTCTACTGCCAATCAATGAACACAAGTTTTTTCACCCAACAGCCCTTAGATTCCTTAAAAGTTATAACTAGCCTTTTCTCACATCAAGAATCCATAACAGGATTTGAATTCAGTCCTTGCATTGTTGAGAGTGCCATTTGATTCTGAGTTCCTGATCCATTGTGGGCTGTTTAAGTTCTTTGCAACAGAAGAATTGCCCTATTTTCTTTATGTTGCGTTTTATACAGAAGAGGGGCAGAAGGGCAGGATATATAAATATGCACAACATTTTTCCAACCTCTCTCTTCCACCTGTTAGATGAAAAACACCCAGCATCTGTAGGGAGTTGGGAGAGTGGAGGTAATTGTAACAAATCCAAGAGAAACATGAACAAAAATGCAGTCCTTATAGTCACTGACATTGAGAGAACCTTTGACACAGTCAGTTAATCAAGCCAGTATCGAGCCAGCTGGACAGGCTCAGGTAGCCTGAAAAATGTTGACATGGTCAGTCCTATGAAAGAAGGCATGGCAGAGCAAAGATAGCTATCTGTGCTTTTCCTGGTCTCTAACAGGGTGGTGTAAAGTTGTGTTCTTGCACCAGTTTTGTTCACTTTGATCTGTACAGTGTTTGTGGAGAAGGTGTTTGGTGACACCATGGTTGGTGTGATAGGATTTTTGCAAAGCTGTTCAATAGTGTCAAGTTTCAAATAAGATTGAAAGTCACCACTCAGCTGCGCTGAGTTGCTTGAAGGCAATGATTCTGCATTAGTGGTGTTTCCTAAACAGTTTGTAGGTATTGGTTCACCACTTCGTGCTAGCTGCAGATACTTTGGAGATCACGATTTAATGAAGGCCAAAGTCGTATTAGCCAGTACTTGGCAAGAGTTATGTACCACCTGCGTTGTACATCAGTGAAAAATGAGTTCCCGTTAATTGTGAGTGCTGCTATCTGAGCAAGCACAGATCAAGTAATTGAATGCATCTGTAATTTAGAGGAGGGAGTGGGGTCCGCAAATGCAGCTATTGGCAAACTGATCAAGCAGTTCTGGAGGCAACATGGAATCAAAGTTTCTCCAGGGATTGTTGTTTATAAGTCTAGTTCTTACTAGCTTGCTCTTTTTTTGGTAAGAGACCTGGACATTAGACAGGCGACATCTCTGGAAACTGGAGAAATCACCAATAATTCTTAATTTTCCTTCTGCTGAATCAGATAGTCTTAGTAAGCTGCCAATGTAATGTGCTAGCTGTTATAGCACTTCATGATGAGGGGTGCAGGTCTGTTTTGCTGTCTAGATTGCATGCCAGGGCAATAAGGGCATGACCAAGCACCTGCTTCATTGACACCTAGAATGCAGTCACCAAAAGCAATGACAGCCACAAATGCAGTTTGTGAAAATGTGACGCAAGTCCCACCTTTTCAGAGCAGGATATGCTTGCTTTTTGCTGTGAATTTCTGGATGCAAATAAATTGATAGTAATAGGGTGTAAAGAGCAAAGAGGGTGGTGATCACTTTAGTACAGCAATTTTAAATTTTTTTGAGCTGAGCACCCCCACCCCCTTGAGTTACAATTTTGTTTGTGCCCTCTCTGCCCCAACCCAGAAAACAGACATGCAAATTGATATATATGAAATAAAATGCTTTTATTTTTTTAAATATTTATGAAATAAATGTTTTCATAAATTTAAGAGACTAACACAACTTAGATTACCTAATTAAATTGCCTACACCTGTAAGTTTCAAAGTCATGGCTTGAAAGTGATATTGACATACTGTACTTAACCGACTTTAGCCATTTCTGCTTCTGCCTTTTGTTTTGGAACGGTATCTTTTGGCAAGAAGTACTGATCCATTTGTACTTTGTAATAGTATGAAAAATATTGAGCTCACCAGTAGAATAAACTGCGCTGCACAAATGCTTGTTGTAATTTTTTTGTTCTAAGAGTAGATATGATAGGCATATTAAACCAGAAGGTGGGAAATGTAATTGTTGCTATGGAAATTATCTCTGGCTTAGTTAAATACATTGTAACATGTGAAATCATTTGAAAAAGGTTGACTCATACTATTTCAGTGTGTGATGTTGTCAAATATCATGTTCTTGTTATATAACAATAATAATAATTAAAAGTAAAATTTGTCTTGTGCATGGCTTCCCCCGCCAACGTTTCTTCATGCCCCCCGGGGGGTGGGGGGCATGCCCCACAGTTTGAAAACCACTGCTTTAGTCAGTGACAGTGCTGACCTACAGAAAAAGTATACTAGCATTAAGTACCAACAGCAGCAGAAACCAGATTGTGCATCTGCCATGGGATTGTGGGCAGTGTTACAGGCAATGTAGTTTTTAGAGAAATTGGACTAGTGCATTATTCATGTTCATTACACTATTAGCAATTCTTTAATGGTATGTCCTGAGGCTAATATGGCTGAACTGATCAGCCTTGTATGCCAGAGCTGGGCCAGCCTTGAATCCAGACTGATGAAAATGTGTACAGTGCCTAGCAGCAGAATAGGGCCTTGATCTGTGGCTTGATTTTCTTCCAGGATAGAAATAAATACACATGATATGATGCATGAGACTAGGGGATAAAGTTTTGGGAGCAGCCAAACTTGCAAGATCTATAGCTCAGGCATGCGTGCTGTTTGACCTAAGCTGTGGCCAGAGATGCAGGAGATCAGCTGATCTGATGAGGCCCTCTGATCTCCAAAAGCAGTGTAGGACGTGTGATCAGAACTGCAGGCAGGTCCTCTGATTGGGAAGAGGGTATGAGAGGAGCCAGTTGGACAGATCCTTAGTCTGCTTTGAAAGGGGGCTTTGAGGAAAAAGGGCTTGTTTCGGAGCCTAGGGGACCTGTTCCAAATTCCCCCATTTTATTCCTTCTTATCAGCAACTTCTGTCCACATCCAGGCTGCAGAATTGCTCTATCCAGCCCACAAGCCTACCAGATTTTGGGAGGTGGGGCTAGGTGGGGTGGGGCTCTAATGGATGAGTCTTTTGGCAACAGGGGGGGCAAATGAGGTCTGATACAGTCCCAGTCACCCTATGGCCACTTGGTGTGTCACTGCCACAGCAACCAGCCACTTGGCCCATGTGTGTTTACCCTACCTCCTCTGCTGCTGGCCCTGCTGCTGCCTCATGCTGGAGCTGCTGTATGCCTTGTGCTGGAGCCAGAGCTGCCACCACTGCCTACCCCATGCTCAAGCTTCCACCCCATGCCCTGGGCTGGATCTGGCCCTCAAGAAGGCTTATACTCTGTATCTGGCCGAGGGCACTAGCCAAGTTTTACTCCCCCTCCCTTGAATCTCCCCAGCTGTCCTGAATGGCACTGACAGCCACTTGCTAGAACGGGTAGGCAGCGTTTTTTTGCCTTGAATGCTAACAAAACCACAATACTTACCTTGGAAGGTGCCGGAGTGTTGGTATGCCACAAAAACAAGGTGGCGGGGGGCGGGGGAATGGTACATAGCAGGGAGCACTGCATATTAGTATAATTAATAATCATAAATGTTGCCTTTTTCCTGGTAAATACCAGACCTTCTAAAAATTCTAAACCTGGTGACAATAAATACAACTTCATGTACTACCTTTGCTGTTGTGTATTTTTTTTTTTTGTTAAGCATGTTGCGATGAGAGAGAGAGAGAGAGAAAGAAAGAAGAGAAAAAGAGAGAGGGAAAGAAAAAAGTGGAGGAAAGAGATGAAAGAGAAACACACACACATGCACACACGTGTGCACTCAGAAGCAGACAAATGCACAGAACCAGATGTACGTGTGCACAGAGCTGGGCTACTGCGCCACCGGACAAAGTCCAACCAGGCAATGCTCTGGGCCTGCTGCTGCCCCTGTGCTTCCCTGGGGAGCCAGCCCCTGGCAGCCTACGGAGGCCCCAGCCCAGAGCCCACCCATCGGCCCAACCCCCCCCCACACCCCACACAGCTAAACTCGCAAAGGTGTGGCACTCCGGGCAGGGCGAGCACCAACCTCATCCTGGTAGAAGGGTTGGGCTAGGGCTGGGCTCAGAGCAGGTGGGAGTTGGGTGGGCTCAGCTGTGCAGGGCGGGCAGGCAGCAGTGGCAGTGCTGGGAGAGGGGTGGAGTCTCCTTGCTCAGCCCCACCACTGGGAGGCATCTGGCACCACTTTTGCTCTGGAGCCCCGGCATCAGCTCCATTTTGGTGGGTGCACATGCACCTCGGAGCGGGTGGTGGGGAAGGGGCCTGAGGCAGTGCAACCCTGGCCTATCCCCTGCTGTCCTCTCTGAGGTGCGTATGTAGTTGCTGCCAGCACAGAGCTGATGACGGGGCTCCAGAGTCTGGCACAGCTGTTTGTAGCCAGCCTGGGCTCTGGGCAGCTACAGGAGGCAGCGGGCTGACTGCAAACAACTGCACCGGGCTCCAGAGCTGTGGCATCAGCTCCATGCTGGCAGTGATTGCATGTGCATGTCAGAGTAGACAGTGGGTCAGGGTTGCACTGCGTCAGGCACTATCCCCACCATCCACCCCTAGGCACACACGCGTCCGCCGGCAGTACGGAGCTGATGCCAGGGCTCCGGAGCCCAGAACAGCTGTTTGCAGCCTCCTGGCTGCTGCCTGCCACAGAGCCCAGGCTGCTTGCAGCAGGGCTTGCAGTCTCCCAGTTGCCTGCCGGAAGCAGCCTGGGGCTTCAAGGCTGGCAGCAGCTGGCTAGAGCCTTGGCTGCCAGTGGAGTGCTGAGCAAAATGGCCTCATGTGCCATGCTTGGCACACCCCTGTGCTAGAGGGAGGAACTCTGTCAATGCTACAACGATGAAGAATCAGAGATGTTTAATGATGGCAAAAATAAAATGTCTGTTGAAGAGTTAATGATGCAAATTCGGACTTGGTGGCCATCTTTACATGTGCTCTGGGGATATGGACGCTTTAATTAGAGTGGCTCTGAGAACTGCTCTAATTAAAGTGCCCACAGCATCTCGTGTATTCAGTGTCCTGCACTTCAAAATGGCAGTGGGGATGCACTAACTTAAGTTTTAGTCAGAGCACCCCCATCGCCTGAGATGATGCAGAATCACTTGGAAGAACTGGATGCCTTTAAGTCGGCAGGCCCGGATGAGCTCCATCCGAGGGTGCTGAAGGCATTGGCTGACATCATTGCAGAGCCGCTAGCGGGAATATTTGAACGCTCGTGGCGCACAGGCAAAGTCCCGGAGGACTGGAAAAGGGCCAATGTGGTCCCCATTTTCAAGAAGGGGAGGAAGGAGGACCCGGGCAGCTATAGGCCAGTCAGTCTCACCTCCATCCTTGGCAAAATCTTTGAAAAAATTATCAAGGCTCACATTTGCGAGAGCCCGGCAGGACAAATTATGCTGAGGGGAAACCAGCACGGGTTCGTAGCAGGCAGATCGTGCCTGACTAATCTAGTCTCTTTTTATGACCAGGTTACGAAATGCCTGGA